>NC_140165.1:268176744-268204244 GCF_963971535.1 Notolepis coatsorum
CTGAAGGTCTATAACTGAAGGTCTGTAACTGAAGGTCTGTAACTGAAGGTCTATAACTGAAGGTCTGTAACTGAAGGTCTGTAACTGAAGGTCTATAACTGAAGGTCTGTAACTGAAGGTCTGTAACTGAAGGTCTATAACTGAAGGTCTATAACTGAAGGTCTGTAACTGAAGGTCTGTCTATTTTAGCTAGCTGTATTCCAACTCAACAAACTTTATCTATTTTAGCTAGCTGTATTCCAACTCAACAAACTTTATCTAATTTAGCTAGTTGTATTCCAACTCAACAAACTTTATCTATTTTAGCTAGCTGTATTCCAACTCAACAAACGTTATCTATTTTAGCTAGCTGTATTCCAACTCAACAAACTTTATTTATTTTAGCTAGCTGTATTCCAACTCAACAAACTTTATCTATTTTAGCTAGCTGTATTCCAACTCAACAAACTTTATCTATTTTAGCTAGCTGTATTCCAACTCAACAAACTTTATTTATTTTAGCTAGCTGTATTCCAACTCAACTAACTTTATCTATTTTAGCTAGCTGTATTCCAACTCAACAAACTTTATTTATTTTAGCTAGCTGTATTCCAACTCAACTAACTTTATCTATTTTAGCTAGTTGTATTCCAACTCAACACACTTTATCTGTTTTAGCTAGTTGTATTCCAACTCAACACACTTTATCTGTTTTAGCTAGTTGTATTCCAACTCAACACACTTTATCTGTTTTAGCTAGTTGTATTCCAACTCAACAAACTATCCATTTTAGCTAGCTGTATTCCAACTCAACAAACTATCCATTTTAGCTAGCTGTATTCCAACTCAACAAACTTTATCTATTTTAGCTAGTTGTATTCCAACTCAACACACTTTATCTGTTTTAGCTAGTTGTATTCCAACTCAACACACTTTATCTGTTTTAGCTAGCTGTATTCCAACTCAACAAACTATCCATTTTAGCTAGCTGTATTCCAACTCAACAAACTATCCATTTTAGCTAGCTGTATTCCAACGCAACAAACCTCTCGTGGGTAATATCACTGCTCTCCAACTCTCTCAGGCTTCCACTGTTTATTTTTAAATACAAATCCAGTTCCCTCTCCACATAATGTACATGCTCTCATTTCCGTGTCTTTATCAACTAAGCCGACGGAACCGCGGAGCCTGGAGAAGAACTGCACGCGTGTTACTTTTTAACAGCGGAGCAGTGCAAGAATGTGACAATTTGACCATGTGACCGCGGCAACGCGGGAGAGCGGCAGTGCGGAAATAGGCTGTCTATTGCCATTTTCTAAGCTCCTTAACAGCGCCTAAACTTAACCGTTCTAACCTTAACCAACTCCGAAACAATGCCTAACCTTAACCTTAACCATGCCTAACCTTAACCTTAACCATAGAAAGAATATTGCCATTCTCTAAGACAAACTCTAACCTTAACCAGCTCCTTAACAGCGCCTAAACTTAACCGTTCTAACCTTAACCAACTCCGAAACAATGCCTAACCTTAACCTTAACCTTAACCATGCCTAACCTTAACCGGCGAAAGAATACACGTTAAAAAAAAAAATCACGTTAAAAAAACAAAATTGATGGGATTCGAACTTGTCAACAACGGACCGCAGGACCGAAGGACCGCTGCGTTGCCAGGTGAGCTGAGCGCCGAATGAAAATCATGGCAGATTAGGGCGGTTACATAATGCCGCAAGCTCTGCCGCTCCGCTCCGCCGCTCCGCTCTGCGGTTGCCGCGGGGCGTGTCGCAGCCAATCAGGGAAAACGCGGAAGCAACGGCAGCACTGCTCCGCTGTTATTAAGCAATAAGCGAACTGCACACGTACAGCCAGCGTGAGTTTTACAGTTTTTTTACGACTGCTTTGATGCATTTTGCACATCAGAATTTCAATATACAAAACTCTTAACACATAATGCTATACTGCAAATTTTGGGTTCAAAATGCAATATAGCATGCAACATTTAAATACCAGTGTCAAATCAGAGAATAGTAGCTACATGCAAAAGCTTATAACAGCACCAAAACATTATATATTTCAAACAATTAAGTGAACAACTGAACCAAATTAGATTATATGTCCTGCAAAACTGTATCATAGTGTCAGAACAGTGGATATGTTCATCGTTGAAGTTTAATTATTGGTGCACTTTTCAAATACAATGGTCATTATCAAATAATGCGGTCAAACACAATATACTTGTTACCAAAATAGACTATGCAATGGTAATTTCCTCATAACCCCTGTGATAGACTGCAGTAGGCCCTATAGTGCTTGTGTCTTTATGAAAGACAAACAAAATATATGATTACAGTATTTGAAGTTTAATCATTACAGTAAACAAACTACAGTATTGTAAAGAACAGTAAAAAAGGGTTACGTGGTGCTTTTTCAATGTTCACTCAATAGGCGTGAAGCTGATTGACTGGATATTTTCAAAGACTCAGCTATTACAGTAACACAGAATGCTATACTGCTCATTTTTGGTTCAAAATGTAATACAGCATGCAAAATTACCGTAAAATACCAGTGTCAAATCAGAGAATAGATTATGCAAACGTTTACAGTATCACAATGAAAGACGGGGTCGTGGTCATGGCCAAGGAGGCAGAAGAACATCTGTCTCAAATGAAATTATAACCAGAATTGTTGACTACGTAATACAGTAAAGCGAGGTCTAACACTGGCTGAAGCTGGCAGGGTGGTGGCCCCATTATACGATATTTTACAGTAAGAGACATAATCTGTAAGTCAATATTTGTAATTTACTGTACAGTAACTGTATATTGAAATTGCAGTAATTGTGAAATTGATATTGTCTGTTACAGTATATTTCATAAATACTAAAGGGTGAATTATTTTTGTAATTGTTATCTTTACTGTACATTAGAACTGAACGAGCGCCACCAGGTGGAGGGCGTGGCCGTCTCCTGTCTGTGCAGCAGGAGAGGGTACTTGTAGACCTGGTGGTCAGATGTGCAGCAGGAGAGGGTACTTGTAGACCTGGTGGTCAGATGTGCAGCAGGAGAGAGAGGGCACTTGTAGACCTGGCGGTCAGATGTGCAGCAGGAGAGAGAGGGCACTTGGAGACCTGGTGGTCAGATGTGCAGCAGGAGAGAGAGGGCACATGTAGACCTGGCGGTCAGATGTGCAGCAGGAGAGAGAGGGCACGTGTAGACGTGGCGGTCAGATGTGACGTCGATGGAATTCTTTGGCCAAATGCTAAATGCTTGAGCACCATGAAGTTGTATTATTTTCTTATTTTCTTTCTTAGAAATTTGTTTTCAATAGTTTGTTTACTGTAACTGTTTTTACTGTAAAATACAGAGCTTTACTGTATGTATTTGTCTTTACTGTAACAATTAAACTTCAAATAATCAAATAATCTTTCATAAAAACACAAGCACTGTGTCTACTGCAGTCTATCACAGGGGTTACTGTATGAGGAAATTACCATTGCATAGTCTCTTTTGGTTTTCTTTATGCACTTTTTCTCCTTATTTTCATGTTTTCCAATTCTCCCCTCCCCTGTCTTCAACGTTGCTCGCATATTCCCCCCACTGGTCTGTCGTAGGAAGGATAGAAGCCGTGCATCACGTGTCCCCTCCGGTACACGAGGAGGCAGCCTGTCACATCTTTTCACCTGCCAGCGCGGACTCTCAGTGGCGAGGTGTAACGTGTGGGAGGCTCACACTACCCACGCCATTTCCTGACTCTGCTGTGCAGGCGTCACCCAACCGACCTGTAGGAGTCCCTGTCCACAACGTCCAGATTACCACCCATCGACATCCACCCGCTGATTCTGCCAATGAGCCAGTATGACGGCCCGCCCAAGCCGGAGGCAATGCTGACACCCGGATTCGAGATCGGAGTCTTTTGCATTGGTGACAAGCTCAATCTCCGCTGCGCCACCCAGCCGCCTTTGGTAACAAGTATTCTGTGTTTGACCGCATTATTGTATTTGAAAATGGCCGTTGTATTTGTATTTTTAACACATTTAAAAAAAAATTTACATGACATAAAACTAGACACACAAACATTAACAGTAAATATCCACAATAAATCACAGGACTATACAGTCCATTATTTGGATCAATATAAATGTAGGTTACAAGATATATACATAATACTTACAATACATACATATGCTCTTGCTCGTTCTTCTTCCCCCCCCTCAGGACCCCCCTTGGATAATCCATCCATTATTTCGTTTCTAACCAAGGATTACAATTCATATGCTAACCTTTATTCTCTCCACCACCTCTAACCAGATTGATATGCTGGCTTCATTGACACCTACAATTCTTGCGGTAGATATCTCTAGATAAATCACATCGAGATAGGTAAGAACCCATACCTTCCGGCACATTTTATCCGGTTGAATCCAGCGTGATGCTATCAGCTTTTTAGCAGCCGTAAGACCGGACAAAATTTGTCTCTTTAGCTGTATACTGTAACTGAGAAACATCATTCAACAACAATACAGAAGGCAGTACAGGTATGGTCAGAAAAAAAATTCTGATAATTGCGTGGTTACTTCTTCCCAGAATATCTTAACAGGGGGGCATTCCCAATACATATGCATAAATGTACCGATCTCACCCCTTAGACACAAGGAGCATAGAGAGTCTTGTTTAAGCCCCATTCGGTTCAATCTTATAGGAGTCAGGTAAGTCCTATGAATAAAATTAAGATTAATCTGTTGATGATCCGGGATGCGTGACGCTAGTCGAACGTTTGCCCAGACTTCATGCCAATCAAAATCGACTTCCAAGTCTGGTATATCCTTCCTCCAAACTGAGTCTAGGGGAAGGATTCCATACGAAGACGTAAGTAAGTGATGATAAAAGTCAGATACGAAGCCTCTCGATGTCTCCCTTTCATAAAATAATTTGTGATATCTGTGGTGCTCAAGTGGTATCTTTAATGGGACTCCATGAGCCTTCAAAGTTGCTAATAACTGTATATAGAAATAATAAGTGGAGCTGGTGAGCTTATATTTCTTATATCTTGATAGCTACAGAAACCCTGTTCGTTGAAGATATCTCCCAATGTATGTATGTCCTGCTTTTCCCATTTGGGATATCTGATAGGTCGTTGTGCAATAAGGAGTGCATTGTTATTGAATAGGGGAGAATGGCTATGCCATTTATGTTGGTTAGTAAATTTTTTCTGTGTGTCATGCCATATCCGAATCACATGTGTAATAAGAGGGCCAAATTTCAAGTTGCATTGCTTAATTGATAATTTGGTGTATTATACTATATCCTGCAGTCTATGTGGTGCCACTATGTTTTCTTCTAATGTTCTCCAGGATACAGATGCTTGAGAATCAAACCAGGTGATCAGTGGTCTTAAAGAGAACACTTTAAAATAGTGGTAGAAGTCCGGAAATGCTAAACCTCCGTCGGCTTTGTTTCTCTGTGCGGTGGATCTTTTTATTTGTGGAGGTTTGTTGTTCCAAATACATTTATATGCAGTGGAGTGTAATTTTTTCCAGTAACCAGCAGGGGGGGGGGGGGGGGGTAACGGTAACATTGAGCTAAAGAAGTTTATTATAGGTAAAACATCCATCTTAACTATTGATACTCGGGCCTGTACTGAGTTTTTAAGTTTTGACCACCTGTCAAAGTCATTTGTGATCCTATCTTGGAGTCTTGTATAATTATATTTCACTGTTTGGCATATAGTAGGGAATATTTCAACTCCAAGACATCTAAAGTATTCTACCATTGGTATATTTTCTGGAAGGAATGTAGCCTTCGCAGAGACATTAAGTGGAAGGAAGGCCGACTTTGGCCAGTTTATCCTAAATCCCGATAGATTGCCAAAATCATCAATCAGCTTGAGAAGATGAGGCAGTGAGGTGGTAGGGTGAACAATATTACGTCGTCCACATATAAACTAATATGATGCTGTGTGCCCATAATTGAGATTGGTTCTATGGCTTCGGATTGTCTTATATACTGTGCTAAAGGCTCTAAGGATAGAGCAAATAGTCCGGGACTAAGAGGACAACCCTGTCTGGACGAGCGCGACACAGGAAAAAGTATGGAGGTGAATTTACCTGTTATAATCATGGCCGATGGGTCTTTGTATAGTACTTTTATCATATTAATGAATCCGTTTCCTAACCCCATCCTTCCGAGTACTGCCCATAAATAAGACCATTCCAACCTATCAACGGCCTTCATCGCATCCAAGGATAATACAGCTGTAGGTGCAATGGCCTCCTTGCTGGCGTCTAACACATGTAGTAACCGTCTAATATTATCCGTGATCAGGCTGCCTTTTATGAAGCCAGTCTGATCAGGATGAACTAAAGATGTCATATGCTTTTGAAGTCTGATGGCTAGTACCTTAGCATACAGCTTGATATCGGTTCCGAGGAGGCTTAAGGGTCTATAACTACCACAATCGGTGGGGTCTTTGTCTTTTTTAAGGAGGACAGATATGAGTGCAATATTGTCGTTCCTATGGAAATCCCCCTCTTCGATAGAGTATAAAATCATATCAAGTAATAGGGGTCCAATTACATCCCAACATGAGAGGTACAGTTCTGGAGGGATACCATCCCATCCAGGAGCCTTACCACTTTGCATTTCAGATATAGCATCCCTAAATTCCTCTAGTGTAATAGGTGTATCTAAGAAAACCATTTCTGATTTGTACAAGTTGGAGTAAAACTCTCTGAAAGTCTCGTACATTTTTTTGGGGTCTGTAACAAGTCCTTGTTGGTCCTTAATAGTAGGGATATCTGCAAATTGTGCGTTGGATCGTATCTTCATAGCTAGTAGGTGACTTGGTTTAGAACCATGAAAGTAATAATGTTGTCTTGTGCTGCGTATTTTAAATTCAGATTGTTGTCTTAAAATGGAGTTAATCTCTTTTTTTAACACATTAATTTGAGACTCCAATCGAACCGAGTAGTTGCGTTGTAAAGAGGAGAATAACGACGAGTAAATAGTTTCCAGCTCTACCAATTTGGAACAACGATTCTTGCGAAGGTTGGAGGCAAAGACCGTAGTGTAATCCTTGATAAAACCCTTTACCGACATCCATAACATTCTGGGGTCCTGTACCGAACCCGCATTACTCCGCAGGAATTTAATAAGTTCAACTTTGAATTGTATAATGTATTCATTGTTTTTCAGCAGTGTCGAGTTAAATCGCCATCTTGGGGCTCGGGATGACAGTCACCCAAATGATCCTTTCAGGGGTAAATAGCTGTGATCTGATCCATTTCCACGTCATAGCTATCAAATAGTCTAGGCCGGGGATGCAAAAACATAATCTATTCTGGAAAATGTCCTGTGTCTTGCAGAGCGAAAAGAGTACTCTCGGGCCGTTGGGTTGAGTAATCGCCATAGGTCATTTACACCTGTATTCTTGGCCCAATCCTTTAGTGCATTAGATGCATATTTCTGATCATTGGAAATGGTGGGATTTATCCATCAAGGGATCCCAAATAGCATTAAAATCCGTGCCAATTATAAATGAATACTCGGGAAGGCCCAACATTGCTCTAGTGAGTGTAGCGTAGAAGTTAGCGTCGTAAAGATTTGGGGCATAAGCCGCTACCAACGCGGTTTTCCTGTTACTATATTCTATTTTAGCAATGGTTACTCGACCATCCGCATCAGACCATACGTCCAACAATTCAATATTCAATTTCCGTTTTGCGACTATAGCAACCCCACGGGATCTCGTTCCAAAAGATGAGTAGCTAATGTTATGATATATTTTGTCCGCCAGCTTTACATTGTCAGCCACTAAAAAGTGCGCTTCGCTTAAAAGAGCCACATCAACCTGTTTGCTTTTCATCAGTGTAAGCACGCTTTTGCGTTTATGTTGTTTGTTTAGTCCCCCAGTATTCCAAATCATTATATTCAAACTAGCCATAATCTAAACATGTTGCTGTATTCTTGTGTATAATTCGTCTGGAGTACCAATTCACAATAGATATATATCCAATTATTGAGGTCCTGTTGAGAGCCGAGCTTGAAAACACACATATAAACCCATACATATAATCCCCTATTCCCCTTTCCCTCCCTCCCTTACACAACCAGTCAGCCCAGAATGAGCCATTTATCCTTAACTTTCCTATGCAAATTGCCATAGGATCTAAAACTCTTAATTCTACCTTAATAGAATGTCAACCGTGGCTTAGCCACTCTCCCGTTAAAATAATAAAATAAAAATAACAATGTGCCTCAAATATCATAGTATATTCACTTAAACCTTCAAGTCAAGTCAAGTCAAGAGTTTTATTTGTCACGGCAATGAAATGCGGGTGGTCTTGCCCGCAACTATGTGCAATACAGTGTTACAACATATAATAGAATCCAATAAAAAACAACATTGTGCAATAACAGGTAACATGGTGGGACATCTCGGTATCTGTACATAGTTATTTACAGAGCATGTAGGACATGCTAGTTCCTTTGGTAGTGCAATACACTGTTACTGTTGCTATACTATTTTTAAAGTGACCTTTCCTTTTTGGCCATAAGTATGGGCGTGTGCAGCATGAGTGTGTTCCTGCTCATGTTAAAGTGGCTGCTAGTGTGTGATCGTGCACAGCGTGCGTGTCGTGTGTGTGCTCATGTGTGCTTGTGTGTTGAAAGTTCAGTGTTCTGTGGCACTCAGTGTTCATTGTTCAAGGCTCTGATGGCCTGGGGGTAGAAGCTGAGCCGAAGCCTCTCTGTCCTAGTAGCTGGGGTTCGCAGGCGTCTGCCTGACCTCAGCAGCTGGAACAGGCTGTTATTGGGGTGGTGGGGGTCTTTCATTATTCTGCAGGCTCTGGATTTGCACCTCTTGTTGTATAGAACCTGCAGGGGAGGTAGTGCAATACCCTGTAGTACGCTCGGCTGAGCGCACCACTCTCTGTAGGGCATTCTTGTCCTGTGCCGTGCTGTTTCCATACCAGGCAGTGATGTTTCCAGTCAAGATGCTCTCTACAGCTCCGGAGTAGAAGGACTGGATTATCTTCCCCGATACTCTGAACTTCCTTAACTGTCTCAGGTGGTTGAGGCGCTGCTTCGCCTTTTTTACGACTGTGTCTATGTGTGTTGACCATGTCAGATCCTCTGAGATGTGGACCCCCAGGTACTTAAAGCTGCTCACCCTGTCCACGGTAGCCCTGTTTATCCTCAGTGGTGTGTGTGTCTCCTGCTGTCCTCTCCGATAATCCACGATCAGCTCCTTGGTTTTACCAATGTTCAGGAGCAGGCTGTTGTCCTGGCACCAGCGTTCCAGTACCTCAACCTCCTCCCGGTAGGCCTTCTCGTCGTTGTCCGAGATCAGCCCCACCACCACCGTGTCGTCTGCAAACTTCACAAACTTATACGAACATGTATAAGTTAAAACACACCGAAGAATATAAGAGATGTATAGAACTAAATTAGAGAAACCTCAAAGAGTAGAGAACATTTGCTTAAATCTTAAAATAACTTTGCCAAGCTTAAACACCTAGATGAAAAGGAAGGTTTTAAATACTTGTATGCAGTTCGTCCCCCAAACAGGGGTGGGCAGTATTCCGCTGTAAAGGCTGTTGTTCTTCCGGATATGATTCTTGTGTATGGTCACAAATTGTTGTTTATGTTCCAGGGCATTCTGTATGCCACAGAGTGTTATTATTCCAGAATATTCCAATATGACACCGAGCGTTGAAAAAGTCCAGAGTATTCCAAAATGTCAACAACATAGCTCCTCACATGACTTGCATAAAACCCATAAAACTAGCGGGCCCAAACAGCGAACCTTTACAAAAATACAGTATCTAGCGTCACATATTAACCTATTTCTACATCAATGTTATCAAAGTTTTGACGCCGTTTTTGGTGTCTAAGTTATAACGAAGTAATCAAAAAATTTAAAAAAGAAGAATAAGACCTAGCCTCCTCTGCGTTGTGGGTCCCTCATGTAATCCTCTGCGTCTTCAGGCGAGGAGAGCCGGACCCTGATTCCATTTTTATCCATGATGGAAAGTTTTGCAGGGTAGCGTAGTGTGGGTTTGAATTTTTTCTCAAAAAGATGAGACATCACTGATTTGTAACAGGCTCGTAGGGTTACAACCTCGCGGCAATAATCCTGGTTGAAATACACTAGTTTCCCGTTGTGTTGCAGAATACCCCTCTTCTATCGTGCCGCCCGGATAATCGTATCTCTTAAGTTTCAAGTTTCAAGTTTCTTTATTTCTTTAATAGTTGTCATACAGAAGTACAGAATACTTTTGTACAAAATGCTTCTTACTGTTGCGCTCCAGAGACTGTGCATGACAAGATAAGTATGAAATAAAAACATAGTAAAAATAGTAAAAATTAGAAGTAAAAAAAAGAGGTCACAGTGTTCAGTTTAGACATATGTACAATGTTCGTAGACGTAGTTACCATACAATATACAATACTGTGCAGTGTACTAATATACAATACTATATAGTGCAAGGCATAAATGGACGAGGTGCAGTTTAGGTACAATTCACAGTAGGTGTACGAGTTGTAGTGCAAATCCTTTATCAATAAATATAAAGTGTAAGTGTGTTTGTGTGATCTAAAGTGTGGAGAGTGGGTGCTGCAGTGTGTTGTTTGTTTGAGTGAGTGTGTGCGTGTGGGTGTGTGTGCTGTGTGCATTTGATGGTTGTTGCATAGTGATTATTGTTCGTTTAGCGATTATTGTTCGTTTAGCAGCCTGATGGCCTGGGGATAGAAGCTCCTTCTGAGTCTTTCTGTGCTCGCCATAAGACTCCGGTATCGCTTGCCTGACGGCAGCAGTTCAAAGAGGCAGTTGTTCGGGTGGCTCGAGTCATTAATAATTATCTTAGCCTTTCCCTTGCACCGCTTGTTGTAAATGTTCTGGAGGGTGGGAAGCCCCCCTCTAATTGTGCGTTCGGCTGAACGTGTCACTCTTTGTAGTCTGCTACGGTCTTTTGCAGTGCTATTCCCAAACCAGGAGGTGATGTTGCCGGTCAGGATGCTCTCTATTGTACATGAGTAGAAGTTCCTAAGGATCTTCTGACTGACTTGGAACTTCCTTAGGCGCCTGAGGAAGTAGAGGCGTTGTCGTGCCTTCTTCACAACACTGTCAATGTGTGTGGTCCATGTCAAGTCCTCGGATATGTGGGCTCCGAGGTACTTGAAACTGTTCACTCTCTCAACTGGTGCCCCGTCGATGCTGAGGGGGCTGTAGTCCTTGACCCCCGACCTCCTGAAGTCCACAATCATCTCTTTTGTTTTGCTGACGTTCAGGGAGAGGCAGTTCTCCTGACACCACTGTGACAGGTTCTCTACCTCTTCCAGGTAGGCCCTTTCGTCGTTGGCAGAGATCAGGCCCACCACTACTGTGTCATCAGCAAATTTGATGATGGTGTTGTTGTTCCGCTGTGCTACGCAGTCATGTGTGTACAGGGAGTAGAGGAGGGGGCTCAGAACACAGCCCTGGGGGGCCCCTATGTTGAGCGTGATGGATGAGGAGGTGCAGTTGCCGGCTCTTACCACCTGGGGTCTGCCCGTCAGGAAGTCCAGGACCCACTGGCACAGGTCATAGTTCAAGCCCAGGTCCCTGAGCTTGGCTATGAGTTTGGAGGGGACTATGGTATTGAATGCTGAGCTGTAGTCGATGAACAGCATTCTCACATAGTTCCCCTGCCTCTTGTCCAGATGTGATGCTGCTGTGTGCAGCACATGGGCTATGGCGTCCTCCGTGGACCTGTTGGGGCGATATGCAAATTGCAGAGGGTCCAGGTTGATGGGGAGGGAGGAACAGATGTAGCCCTTCACTAGCTTCTCAAAGCACTTCATGGCTATGGAGGTGAGGGCTACAGGGCGGTAGTCGTTGAGGCAAGCGGGCGTAGATTTTTTGGGTACAGGGATGATGGTGGACTTCTTCAGACAGGTGGGGATGACGGCCTGTTCCAAGGACAGGTTGAAGATGTCAGTGAATACCGGGGCCAGTTGGTCGGCACAGACTTTTAGGACGCGGCCGGGGATGCCGTCCGGTCCTGCTGCCTTCCTGATATCCACTTTTTTAAAGATCCGTCTCACCTCATGCTCTGTTACCCTGAACACTGAGTCTCCATCAGCAGACCCCCCCCCCCCCCATTGCCGTGGTTTGTAGGCTGGTGTTGTTGTTCACAGCCTCAAACCTCGCATAGAAGGAGTTGAGATCATTTGCTAAGGAGATGTCACTGTTCAGTTTGAGGGGGGTTCCTTTGTAGTCTGTCATTGTTCTGAGGCCCTGCCACATGCCTCTAGAGTCAGCCTGTTCAAACTGAAGTTCAACTTTATCCCTGTAACGCCGTTTTGCCTCTATTACTGCTCTCCTGACGTTGTATCTTGCCATCTTGTGTTCTTCCATGTTGCCTGTCACCAGCCCGGTGTTGTATGCTGATGTGCGCACTTTCAGAGCCTCACGGACGGATTTGTCTACCCAGGGCTTTTGATTTGGGTAGATATTAATTTTGGTGGTGGGGATTATTACTTCTACCTGAGTACAGACATAGTCAATCACCGTTTCGGTGTATTCGTTAATATTGGCTGTGTTATCACGGAATACACTCCATTCTGTGCTTCCCAGCACTGCTTGGAGTGACTCCACTGACGTCACGGCCCAACGCTTAACCTCTCGCGAGACCACCGGCGTTCGCTTGAGACTCTGTTTGTACTTAGGCAAAAGGAAAATGGCGGCGTGATCGCTTTTACCAAATGGACTAAGAGCCTGTGACTTGTACCCATTCTTAAATTGCGAGTATACATGGTCTAATATGTTCTCGCCTCTGGTGGGACAGGTCACATGCTGATAGAAATTCGGCAGCACCTTTTTAAGACGCGCGCTGTTGAAATCCCCCAAGACCAAAATGGCAGCGTCAACATTAGCTGCTTGGAGTTTGTTTACCTCGTCGTGAAGTTTTGAAAGTGCGACCTCAGTGTTCGCGTGTGGTGGAATGTACACTCCGATGAGGATGATGGACGTTAACTCTCTTGGGAGGAAGAAGGCTCGACATTTTATCGTGATAAACTCCAGGTCTGGGGAGCAGTGGTTAGACAATTCCTTTGTGTTGCCTAAATCGCACCACTCCTTGTTTATCATGAAGGCAATGCCGCCTCCTCTCGTCTTTAGTGACTCTAATGCCGTCCGGTCTTTGCGTAGAACGAAAAAGTGGTCTGCCGGTTCTATTGCATGATTCGGGACATCTGGACTCAGCCAAGTTTCTGTGAAACAGAGGACGTTACAATCCCGAATGTCCCTCTGGAATTGGATCCTTGCTCTGATGTCGTCCAATTTGTTTCCTATCGATTGCACATTGGCCAACAATATGCTGGGCAATGTGGTTCTGTGTCGTTTGGACCTCAGTCTGTTCCGGACCCCGGCTCTCTTTCCTCGTCTTCGCGGCGGCTTTTGGTCTTGTCCATGGCCGGCATAACAAAGGATCTCGGCGGGCCATTTCTGCTGTTCAGCGATCCGATCCAGAGAGCAATCCAAACGGTAAGTTTTTTTTAATCCAATGTCAATGATTGACTGACGGTCATACACATATAATGCACCAACAGTTGGTGCAAATAAAACTCCTAATACTATAAAAATTTACAAAATAAAGCACAGTCTCGTCGGAGCGATCAGAAAGGCAGCCATCACAGCAGCGCCTCTTATTCCAACTTGACGTAGGCTAGCAATAATCACCCTCGGTTTATTGTTGTTGTTGTTGTCTCGAATGCCAATTCTGTAGCGCTGATCCACTATAGGTGGTGTAGAGAGGATATCTGGTCCTAGAATTTGAGCTAACACTGTCACGAACGAGTTGTGTGTGCAGTTAACTGATTCATCCAGTCCCACTATACGGATATTAAATCTACGGGAATGATGTTCGATTTTGAATATCTTAGCTGTTAGCTTCTCGTTGTTGTCATATATCTTATCCGCTAGCTTCTCGTTGACATCTTCTATCTTCTCCGTTAGTTCCACGATGCAGTCATGTAAAGCCCCATCGTCCCTAACGAATCTCAGTGTGTGTTCGACCAAGGTGGCTTCCACTACAATAGTGCGTTCGATATGTTTTGCAGCCGCTGCCCTTAAATCTTCGATTTTGGATTCGATAGATTCTTTGATAGCGTCAACCTTAGTGTCAACCTTATCAACCTTAGCGTCAACCTTATCAACCTTATCGGTTAAGGTCTTTATTAGCTTAGCAAGAGAATCTATGGAACGGGCAAGCGAATCAATATCGGTTGAGGTGGCGGGGGCGGTGGAAGAGGTGGCATACTCAGCTGTTTTTATCTCGATTTCTCTTGCTCTATCTCGCACGGAGCTCGTATCCACAGGCGGATCTTCTGTAGTTAGTTTGGCTCTGCGTTTTCTTTCCACTGTTTCTTTTCTTGTTGACATCTTGATTCTTTCTGTCGATATAGTTAGTTGAAGATCTTAGTTGATATATATGTCAAGGTTTAAACACATTGGTGTTGTAAAAAGTGGTTTTTGAAGCAAAAATAAAAATAACGGGAGAGGAGCTCTGACCAATGCGACCACTACATGCTGATGCTAAACCGGAAGTCGGCCGTTGTATTTGAAAATGCACCAATAAGTAAACTTCAACGATGCACATATCCACTGTTGCTCCTTTCTTCAGGTTTATAAGCAGCCTTTAATGTAGTGGTGAAGAGATGATCAATTGTATTGCAATGCTACTCACCTGGGTAAGGTTGTTGATTAAGCATTACTTATTACATGGTGTTTTAACATTCGCCAAAATGCTTGATTGTGATTGGTCAATAGCGCTCGGTTGCCCCTGACAGCAGTCAATTATTTCTCGATAATTCACCGCTGCTATGGGCAACGCGCAATAATGGCCGCTGTTAGGGGCAACAGAGCACCATTGACCAATCACAATCAAGCATTTTGATCGCAGTCATGAAAGCTAAGCATTACCATTATGCACAGCTGCACTACATCAGGTGCAATCAAGCCCACACACCTGCCGGCGATGACAGAGGAGCAACAGAACAACTGCGTCTGCATTTGATCTTGTCTTGTCGATGGTGTAAAATTTATTACGTATATTGTTAGTACGTTAGCCCTGTAATAAGCGGGATAATGTATAGCTATACTCTGTCATTGTCGCAAAATAATTGACCTTCACTGCGTTTAGAACACCTCGGCTGCGCCTCGGTTGTTCCAGAACGCAGTGTCAATTATTTTGCGACAATGACCGTTGCTGTATTCTTGTGTATAATTCGTCTGGAGTACCAATTCACAATAGATATATATCCAATTATTGAGGTCCTGTTGAGAGCCGAGCTTGAAAACACACATATAAACCCATACATATAATCCCCTATTCCCCTTTCCCTCCCTCCCTTACACGACCAGTCAGCCCAGAATGAGCCATTTATCCTTAACTTTCCTAAGCAAATTGCCATAGGATCTAAAACTCTTAATTCTACCTTAATAGAATGTCAACCGTGGCTTAGCCACTCTCCCGTTAAAATAATAAAATAAAAATAACAATGTGCCTCAAATATCATAGTATATTCACTTAAACCTTCAAGTCAAGTCAAGTCAAGAGTTTTATTTGTCACGGCAATGAAATGCGGGTGGTCTTGCCCGCAACAACGTGCAATACAGTGTTACAACATATAATAGAATCCAATAAAAAACAACATTGTGCAATAACAGGTAACATGGTGGGACATCTCGGTATCTGTACATAGTTATTTACAGAGCATGTAGGACATGCTAGTTCCTTTGGTAGTGCAATACACTGTTACTGTTGCTATACTATTTTTAAAGTGACCTTTCCTTTTTGGCCATAATTGTGGGCGTGTGCAGCATGAGTGTGTTCCTGCTCATGTTAAAGTGGCTGCTAGTGTGTGATTGTGCACAGCGTGCGTGTCGTGTGTGTGCTCATGTGTGCTTGTGTGTGGAAAGTTCAGTGTTCTGTGGCACTCAGTGTTCATTGTTCAAGGCTCTGATGGCCTGGGGGTAGAAGCTGAGCCGAAGCCTCTCTGTCCTAGTAGCTGGGGTTCGCAGGCGTCTGCCTGACCTCAGCAGCTGGAACAGGCTGTTATTGGGGTGGTGGGGGTCTTTCATTATTCTGCAGGCTCTGGATTTGCACCTCTTGTTGTATAGAACCTGCAGGGGAGGTAGTGCAATACCCTGTAGTATGCTCGGCTGAGCGCACCACTCTCTGTAGGGCCTTCTTGTCCTGTGCCGTGCTGTTTCCATACCAGGCAGTGATGTTTCCAGTCAAGATGCTTTCTACAGCTCCGGAGTAGAAGGACTGGATTATCTTCCCCGATACTCTGAACTTCCTTAACTGTCTCAGGTGGTAGAGGCGCTGCTTCGCCTTTTTTACGACTGTGTCTATGTGTGTTGACCATGTCAGATCCTCTGAGATGTGGACCCCCAGGTACTTAAAGCTGCTCACCCTGTCCACGGTAGCCCCGTTTATCCTCAGTGGTGTGTGTGTCTCGTGCTGTCCTCTCCGATAATCCACGATCAGCTCCTTGGTTTTACCAATGTTCAGGAGCAGGCTGTTGTCCTGGCACCAGCGTTCCAGTACCTCAACCTCCTCCCGGTAGGCCTTCTCGTCGTTGTCCGAGATCAGCCCCACCACCACCGTGTCGTCTGCAAACTTCACAAACTTATACGAACATGTATAAGTTAAAACACACCGAAGAATAAAAGAGATGTATAGAACTAAATTAGAGAAACCTCAAAGAGTAGAGAACATTTGCTTAAATCTTAAAATAACTTTGCCAAGCTTAAACACCTAGATGAAAAGGAAGGTTTTAAACACTTGTATGCAGTTCGTCCCCCAAACAGGGGTGGGCAGTATTCCGCTGTAAAGGCTGTTGTTCTTCCGGATATGATTCTTGTGTATGGTCACAAATAGTTGTTTATGTTCCAGGGCATTCTGTATGCCACAGAGTGTTATTATTCAAGAATATTCCAATATGACACCGAGCGTTGAAAAAGTCCAGAGTATTCCAAAATGTCAACAACATAGCTCCTCACATGACTTGCATAAAACCCATAAAACTAGTGGGCCCAAACAGCGAACCTTTACAAAAATACAGTATCTAGCGTCACATATTAACCTATTTCTACATCAATGTTATCAAAGTTTTGACGCCGTTTTCGGTGTCTAAGTTATAACGAAGTAATCAAAAAATTTAAAAAAGAAGAATAAGACCTAGCCTCCTCCGCGTTGTGGGTCCCTCATGTAATCCTCTGCGTCTTCAGGCGAGGAGAGCCGGACCCTGATTCCATTTTTATCCATGATGGAAAGTTTTGCAGGGTAGCGTAGTGTGGGTTTGAATTTTTTCTCAAAAAGATGAGACATCACTGATTTGTAACAGGCTCGTAGGGTTACAACCTCGCGGCAATAATCCTGGTAGAAATACACTAGTTTCCCGTTGTGTTGCAGAATACCCCTCTTCTATCGTGCCGCCCGGATAATCGTATCTCTTATTCCAACTTGACGTAGGCTAGCAAATAATCACCCTCGGTTTATTGTTGTTGTTGTTGTTGTCTCGAATGCCAATTCTGTAGCGCTGATCCACTATAGGTGGTGTAGAGAGGATATCTGGTCCTAGAATTTGAGCTAACACTGTCACAAAGGAGTCGTGTGTGCAGTTAACTGATTCATCCAGTCCCACTATACGGATATTAAATCTACGGGAATGATGTTCGATTTTGAATATCTTAGCTGTTAGCTTCTCGTTGTTGTCATATATCTTATCCGCTAGCTTCTCGTTGACATCTTCTATCTTCTCCGTTAGTTCCACGATGCAGTCATGTAAAGCCCCATCGTCCCTAACGAATCTCAGTGTGTGTTCGACCAAGGTGGCTTCCACTACAATAGTGCGTTCGATATGTTCTGCAGCCGCTGCCCTTAAATCTTCGATTTTGGATTCGATAGATTCTTTGATAGCATCAACCTTAGCGTCAACCTTATCAACCTTAGCGTCAACCTTATCAACCTTATCGGTTAATGTCTTTATTAGCTTAGCAAGAGAATCTATGGAACGGGCAAGCGAATCAATATCGGTTGAGGTGGCGGGGGCGGTGGAAGAGGTGGCATACTCAGCTGTTTTTATCTCGATTTCTCTTGCTCTATCTCGCACGGAGCTCGTATCCACAGGCGGATCTTCTGTAGTTAGTTTGGCTCTGCGTTTTCTTTCCACTGTTTCTTTTCTTGTTGACATCTTGATTCTTTCTGTCGATATAGTTAGTTGAAGATCTTAGTTGATATATACGTCAAGGTTTAAACACATTGGTGTTGTAAAAAGTGGTTTTTGAAGCAAAAATAAAAATAACGGGAGAGGAGCTCTGACCAATGCGACCACTACATGCTGATGCTAAACCGGAAGTCGGCCGTTGTATTTGAAAATGCACCAATAAGTAAACTTCAACGATGCACAAATCCACTGTTGCTCCTTTCTTCAGGTTTATAAGCAGCCTTTTATGTAGTGGTGAAGAGATGATCAATTGTATTGCAATGCTACTCACCTGGGTAAGGTTGTTGATTAAGCATTACTTATTACATGGTGTTTTAACATTCGCCAAAATGCTTGATTGTGATTGGTCAATAGCGCTCGGTTGCCCCTGACAGCAGTCAATTATTTCTCGATAATTCACCGCTGCTACGGGCAACGCGCAATAATGACCGCTGTTAGGGGCAACAGAGCACCATTGACCAATCACAATCAAGCATTTTGATCTCAGTCACGAAAGCTAAGCATTACCATTATGCACAGCTGCACTACATCAGGTGCAATCAAGCCCACACACCTGCCGGCGATGACAGAGGAGCAACAGAACAACTGCGTCTGCATTTGATCTTGTCTTGTCGATGGTGTAAAATGTATTACGTATATTGTTAGTACGTTAGCCCAGTAATAAGCGGGATAATGTATAGCTATACTCTGTCATTGTCGCAAAATAATTGACCTTCACTGCGTTTAGAACACCTCGGCTGCGCCTCGGTTGTTCCAGAACGCAGTGTCAATTATTTTGCGACAATGACCTCGTCATTACATCACGCGCAGGAGTGGGTTATGAGGGGTGGGTTATGATAATTAGACCCCCCTAGGCATGGTCTAATTCTCATAACCCAATCCTGCGCGTGATGTAAGGGATAGACTGGCTTTTATACAACTGGCGCATTCATCCATCCTTATTGCTATACAATAAACACACATTAATTGAAGATTTATTGACAAAACCATCCGCAGAAAAAGTAGTTCCAAAAAAAAGAAGAAACGTTGCCTCCGTGAGCAGCGCTGTTTCAAGGCATTCCATCTGTGAGCGTGTGTTATGGGATTGATTGATTGAAAATGTTATTACAGATAGACAGTGCTTACATCTTCATACAATTGCCGAATTCATCCAACCTTATTGCTATACAATAAACACACATTAATTGAAGCATAATGGACGTTGCGTTTATGCTGTCAGGTTAGACGCCGTTTACAATCAAAGTTTTGCTTGCACACGGTTGCAATTAAATTCCCCCTCCTCGCAGTCCTCGCCAGTCACGTTAAAATACGTCATTGGCTATAGGCTTTTTAAACAATTTAATAGGCTAAACTTCGTTTTAACTTCTTTAATTCACATTTGTTTATTTCATTTCATTTTTCCCGACATAATGCTACCTGCCTCGACGGAATCCATGATTCAGTTACGATACAGATGAATTATGAAGTTAGCGGTTGTTATTGGAATGATTGATTGATTGATTGAAAATTGTATTACCAGATTGCAGAATGGGTACAATACAGTACAGCTCAATACACACAATTGTTAAGGGGATGCAGACCAAAGGAACAGGCCAACATCATGTTAAAGGAACACGCCGATATTATGTTAAAGGAACACCAACCAACATTATGTTAAAGGAACACCAACCAACATTATGTTAAAAGAACACCAACCAACATTATGTTAAAGGAACACACCAACATTATGTTAAAGGAACACCAACCAACATTATGTTAAAGGAACACCAACAAACATTATGTTAAAGGAACACCAACCAACATTATGTTAAAGGAACACCAACCAACATTATGTTAAAAGAACACCAACCAACATTATGTTAAAGGAACACACCAACATTATGTTAAAGGAACACCAACCAACATTATGTTAAAGGAACACCAACAAACATTATGTTAAAGGAACACCAACCAACATTATGTTAAAGGAACACACCAACATTATGTTAAAGGAACACCAACCAACATTATGTTAAAGGAACACCAACCAACATTATGTTAAAGGAACAATGCTAATAACAGAGCTCCCCGTCACACTGCTCTGTCGGGACAATGGCATTCGAATCCATGCTTAAAGGACCAACCACGGATATCTCCGTGACAAGGTTGTTTTGGCTTTTATTCCATTTTAATAACCTACTCAAGGTCGCCGAGCGGCACTGCAGATTTACCCTACTCTTTGAATTCGAAAAAGTGCATTACCGGCCAGATCCTCTTAGGGGCGCTATCTCGATAATTCAGTGTTCCCTGTGGCAGAAGTTGTCTTTTCTTTTTCTGGATTTCCAATGTAGTTTTCTACTGACCTGAAGCGATCCCTATAGCCTGTTGCACGGAATACGTTTTGGGACACGGATTTCACGATGCAGTAAAGGAATTCATCATCAGCCAATGGACATATCGATCTACCAGATGGCAATCGATAACTGGGAAATACTCTGGGGGATCCAACCGGCGCACGGTAAGATCGTTTTCACGTAAATTACACGCTGATCAGGCATTGTTTTGATAGCCATCCACCCGATCAATGAATGAGGCTAATGAAGCTAACACGGTTATTGGTAATCAAGAAATGACGTCCCCCGCCCCGCCCCTTTCATGCATTCGTGGTGGACCATCATACCGATCATATGCAGTTTGAGTTTTAACTGTAGCTTCTGTATATCCGAAATCCCATTGGATTTAACGTTAGTAGCTTAGCGGCCTGTATCTTGCCTTCCAGGAAATATCCCAGCCGAAATCCCTTATAACGCTCATATTCAAGACACTATCAAATGAGAACGTATTGCTGAAAAAAAAATGTCTTTAAGCCATTTTGAAGGGACGGTTTATGGTGTCAATTGACAATGAGAATGGACAGATAGCAATACTATAAAGTATAGATTTAGCTCTACAAACAGCCCCACGGACTATGCAAGTCTGTTATGAAATGCTGGCCATCTAGAGTGATATTAGACGGATCCAAGTGGCCGGGAAAGTGTTAAGGGGATGCAGACCAGAGAAAGCCTTTCGTCTTGTTTACATCAGGGTTCCCCATTTTCAATTCATCATAACATATATGACATACAGATAGACAGTACTGCTACATCTAGACATTTATGACATACCAGATTTACAAATACAGTACTGTTTTTGTAGGGTGATTATGGTTTATTTACATTGATGGTAACATTCGCGGTTATAGTGCAGTTTGTGAAAAGAGTATCTGGGTCGTTATTTTGCCTCTTAGCTGGAACAGAATTCTCAGAACATTCATTCTGCACCTTCTGCAATGCGCTTTTGCGCAGATGAGCCTGCGAGAACATGGCTATAATTTCGCCCTGTCTTCAAAATTTGGGGTCCAATAGGATTGCAGGGAAGACATCTATGGCCAGTGACAGACATAATCCCCTCGATTTATATTTTGAATAGGTTGCTTCAAAGCATGCCGTCTAACAGTGAAGTGAGCGGTTGTTATTGGTTTGATTGATTGATTGATTGATTGATTGATTGATTGGATATTTTATTAAAGTGAAATGAGTGTCCTTTTGACGAATGGCATCTAACAACAGACTTTGCGCAATATTTATTTTGTTCCACAATGATTCATGACCCACCAATTACATAATCAAACATTGTGTAAGAAACTAACACATTCCACGTGACAGAATAATTTTTGAATTAGTTGTTATGACGCTATCAATACATCCATTCATAACGATTATTGTCCGCCATCTTGGTTTCATTTCTAAAAACTCCAACGGCAGAGTGATTGTAATTCGGTTGTGGGCGGGTTCTGGGATCACGAGCGTGGGTTATATGAAATAACCACGTCTAACTTGACTGTTTCAGCCAATCAGAATCGAGAAATGTGCATGCCATTGTATAAAGGTAATGACACATTAGTATAAACACCTGTTGAATTGATTCTGCCTGTGTAAGTAATTGAACATTGATGTAATAATACATCTATAATAATACATCTATTTTATATAGCGCTTTCCAGGTGCTCAAAGACGCTTTACATGGGCAGGAGAGACAAACTATGGCAAAACAAAAAAACAGAACAAAAATAATACATGACAAAAATAAAATAACACCGACAGAATTAGAGGTCAAAAGCAAGATTGAAAAGGTGAGTTTTGAGGGCTGATTTAAAAGATGTCAGGGTGTTTGCATCACGGATATGGCTGGGGAGGGCATGTAGTATTAGGTGGCTGTATTCTGAGACTGGAGCATATGATTTAGAGTTTGGCTTTGTATTAACAGTTTTGCACTTTATATGTAAGCATAGCATTTAGTATCTTAGAGTATGAATTTTGAAATTCAGTTTGGCAATTTGCATTTTGAATTTTGCACATTGAAAAAGTGCAAAATGCTCAAAGCAGTCGTAAAAAACTGTAATACATTGTGTGTTGTTGGTTTTGTTTTGTGGTAAACCTTTAAATGGACAGAATGTACTGATGCTGGGTAAAATACACACTGGATTATTATCACAATACGTCTGTTTTCTGGGACCTGGCGGCTCCACAGTCTGAGTGGATCAGAACACATTGTGTTATTAAATATACACTCAGAACACATCATGTTATTAAATATACACTCAGAACACATCATGTTATTAAATATACACTCAGCAGGGACTTGCACAGGACTTTAGAGGGGCAGGTGCTCAAAGGCTGAAAAGGGCACAAGACTTGTGTGTATATATTAAGCGAGCGCGCGTAGCGCGCAAGCACGATTTTTAAGCGCCCTTTTCGGGCGGGGGGCCCCTTTTTTATGCTTTTTGGGGGGTTTTGGTGATCAAATATTGAATATTGAACTATAATAATCAGTGCAGGAGGTCACTTATCCTTGAAAGACACTTTTATCACTGACTTAAAAGGCCCATACATCTCCATAAATGTTCAGGGGGGAGGGAATAAGTGCTTACCCTACAGACCCCAAGAATTGCTGTATATTCTGTATTGTTTAATATAAATGCATTTTTTATTCCAATCCCGATTTGTATTTGAGATTCCCAAATCCCATCGGACTTGACTTCTTTGTGTCCCTCAATGAGTGTAATACCAGCATTCAACAGCGGTTTCTATCATGATCATCATCACCACCCACGCTATGCATAAAATATATAGGTCCGCGGAGAGGCATGCTGAGGAGGCCGTGCAAACTGCAATGGAATATGGGGCATCTCTCTCTCTTTACCTAATATTTTTATTCTATCCTGATATTTTTCAGTTGGAAGGGCAGTCTATATGCATAACAGTAAAAAAAAAGAAAAAAAAATTAAAAAGGGCACTTTTTTGATGAGGCTCAAAAAGGCAGGTGCTCAGGCACCCCTTGGCCTCTATGTGTGCACGTGCCTGACACTCAGAACACATCTCCGGAGTCCTGCTTTGTATGTGTGTGTGTGTGTGTGTGTGTGTGTGTGTGTGTGTGTGTGTGTGTGTGTGTGTGTGTGTGTGTGTGTGTGTGTGTGTGTGTGTGTGTGTGTGTGTGTGTGTGTGTGTGTGTTGAAAGCTCAATGAATATTGGAGAGTTTAATTGCACTTATTTATTCCAAGCTATGAATAATAATATGGAAACATGTGCTGTGTGAACATGCAACGCACACACACAAACACACACACACACACACACACACACACACACACACACACACACACACACACACACGCACGCACACACACACACACACACACACACACACACACACACACACACACACACACACACACACACACACACACACACACTCACACTCACACAGTCACACTCACACAGTCACACTCACACACACACACACACAAACACACACACACACACACACACACTCACACACACACACTCACACACACTCACACTCACACTCACACACTAACACTCACACTCACACACTAACACACACACACACACACACACACACACACACACACACACACACACACACACACACACACACACACACACACACACACACACACACACACACACACACACACACCGAAACGAAAACGTACCTAAAAGAAAACAACACCATTGAAGGAAGGCGATGTGGTACTAGTGAACGAACATGTTGCCAAGACAACTCTGGAGAATGGGTAGGATACATGAACTATTCCCAGGTTGTGATGGCAAAACTAGAAGTTGCTCAATACAGTTGCGAGGAAGAAAAATAATCAGACGGCCAATACGGTTATTGCATAACCTTGAGATTAAGTGATGAACAGTGTTCCTCGTGCGGTGTTTGTTGCAACTATTATATAGATAATATACACTTTCATTACAGACTCATAAAGTAAAATATAATATAAACACATTAATTGGTGATAAAGTTTTTGTTTTTTTGTTTTTATTTGCTTTAATGACATTGAAAGTGCACTGTGTGTTTGCCACGAAATAACACATTTGTCTTTCAGCACCACTCAAGAGTGGACAGCTCCTGCCAACGCAGTGTCTAACACTGCAGCCCTGCTGAATTGCATGTGACCGAATTGATTGCTGTATTGGAAACAGCCGTGATTTGTTTGGTGCGGCTCGTCAAGCACACAGAATGTAAAATGATTCTGAACTGAACTGAACGAAAAATAAATGAATTGAACTAGGAATTGTGAACTAATAGAAATTAAAAGAAATTAAGGCCCCGTTTAGACGGAAACGCTAGCAGGTGAATCCGCAAAAATATTTTTTCGGATGTGCCTTTCGTTTATACGGAAACAGAGTTTTTACGCGGTGAAACCGCAAAAAAGTGAGACTACCTTCCAGGGTGGAATTCCTAGAAACGATAGACCTTTGCGCTCTCATCTAAACTGTCAATCTGCATAAAACGATGACGAAAGGGTTGTTGAGGCTCTCGTCGCGTGTACTGCTTACATCACAGGCATGCGTCAGTAGCCTAGAAGCGTAAACAAAGCATGTCTGATTCTATCCATGGCGATCACCTGAAGGCTACTGTTAGGGTTTGAAACCGACCTCAACAGCACGGCACAGACAGGTAGTTCAGAGTTCGCCAAACACTAGGTCGTATTTATTTACAGAATCAAAAAGAGTCAAGTAACAATTCTGAACAACAAAAAAGGAGAATGCCTTCGGCAGAGTTATCTGCGGCTCTGCAGATCCTCCCGGTGTTAGAGGTGGGGAATCGGCGTAGACGCCGTTGCGGCTCTGCAGATACTCCCAGCTCCAACTCGGAGTGGAAACGGAGAGAGAGAGAGAGAGAGAGAGAGAGAGAGAGATCAACAACAGTCCAACAGAGGCAGTGCAGTTCAGTCCTCCCTTAGCTGAGTCCAGTATGAAATACAAGTGACTTGATCTTCGGTGTAAACTACACACAAGTTAGCTGAGTCCAGTACAAAACAAAACGATACCTCTTCAGTGTTATCCAAACACACAATTTAGCTGAGTCCAGTACAAAACAAAAACGGTAATTCTTCAGTGTTATCCAAACACACAAAAACAGATAATCCAAAAGGGTTTGGTTCCAAAACTCACCATAGCGCAAACGCGTAAAGCGGGCAACGAGGCGCAGCTCCAAACGGATGATCAAGATATTCACCAGCGGCAATCCAAAGATGTCCTGGAGGGAAAGTAGACGAGGCACAACAACGGGGGAAAGGCAGGCAGAAGCAGTAGTATTCAAAGCAGTAGTACTCAAAACGACCCGACATCGAATGACAGAAGGTCCGAGTATATGAAGCCTCTGGAGCGCTGATTAGAACACACATCAGGTATGATGGTAATTGATACTTGACCTAAAAGTGTGCGTTCGGCAACGGGCCAATCCTCACAGTACCGCCCCCTCCACGGGAGCCACCCGGTGACCCATTCGGCCCCGGCCTGCCCGGATGGGACCGAAGGAAGCCGGTGATCAGGGGCACTGGAGAGGGGGACAGAGACAGAGGCCCGGAGAGGGGGACAGAGACAGGGACACAAGGGGAACCCCGGGGCGAAGGACTGGACGGCACCTGAAGACACTGGGCATGACAGGAGGGGCTCCACCCCCTGATGGTGCCGGAGGACCAGGCGATGTGGGGCTCATGCTGCGCAAGCCAGGGCCGACCCAGGACTATGGGGACAAGAGGGGATCTGGTAATAAAAAACTGGAGTCTCTCAACGTGGTTACCAGCCACGGTGAGGAGGACAGGACAGGTACGTTGAGTGATGTCAGCCAGGCGGCGATGATCCAACGCGAAAACCTCCAAGGGCCTCTCGAGGTCCTCAAGTGGAATGTTGGCCCGGGTGGCAAACTCAACGTCCAGGAAACTCCCATCAGCACCAGAGTCAATGAGTCCACCCACCGTCGCCCGCTGGTCCGCCCAGGCTAGGGTGACGCTCGTCAGACGGTTAGGTGGTGCACGGGTGGGGGAACAGGAAAAACGGCTCACCAGGATCTCCCGGGGTCCCGGCGAGCCTGGTCCTCTTGGCTGGGTAGGGCAATTGGAGACACGGTGTCCATCCCGGCCGCAGTAGAGGCAAAGGCCGGACCTGAACCTGGCCTCCCGTTCAGCCGGGCTAAGGTGTGAGCGTCCCAGCTGCATGGGTTCCTCCTCGGACACCGAACGGGAGGGGAAGGAACCACCAGTTGTGGTGGGAGCAGGACGGACCGCAGTACCGTCACGAGTGCG
Source organism: Notolepis coatsorum (assembly GCF_963971535.1). Taxonomy (NCBI): domain Eukaryota; kingdom Metazoa; phylum Chordata; class Actinopteri; order Aulopiformes; family Paralepididae; genus Notolepis; species Notolepis coatsorum. Next base: position 268,203,632 of record NC_140165.1, read on the forward strand.
AGGGGTCTGGGGAACTTCTGGAGGTCCCAGTCGGGCTCTCTCACGCCTTCTCTCCCGGAGGCGTCCGTCGATGCGAATGGCGAGGCTGAATAGGTCCTCGAGGGACTCAGGTTCCTCACGGGTCACGAGCTGGTCCTTTACCGCGTCGTTGAGCCCCCTCATGAAGGTGAGACGAAGCGCTTGATCGTTCCAACCGCTCTCCGTTGCGGCCAGTCTGAACTCCAGCAGGTAGTCGGTGACCCCGCCACTGCCCTGCCGGAAGGTGCCCAACCGAGCTCCTGGGTCCTGGCCACGGGCTGGGTGGTGGAAAACCCTGCAGAGCTCTGCCACGAAGTCTGGGTAGGAAAAACAGAAATCAGCCCCCATTGCCCAGGAGGCAATAACCCACTGTGCTGCCCGGCCTGAGAGCAGGTTAGTCATGTAAGCCACTCGGGCTCCCTCTGAAGTGAATCGGCTGGGTTGATGAAGAAAAACCAACTCACATTGCATGATGAATGTGGCACAATCCTCGAAGTTACCATTGAACAACCGTGGTTCGGAGAGACGGGGCTCCCGAGGTGCGGGATCGGGAGGCGCGGGGCCCGCCACGGCTGCGGGTGGTGCTCTGGCCGAG
>NC_140165.1:268209244-268249244 GCF_963971535.1 Notolepis coatsorum
ACCATCACTATCCACTACATGACAGTAACCATCACTATCCACTACATGACATGACAGTAACCATCACTATCCACTACATGACAGTAACCATCACTATCCACTACATGACAGTAACCATCACTATCCACTACATGACAGTAACCATCACTATCCACTACATGACAGTAACCATCACTATCCACTACATGACAGTAACCATCACTATCCACTACATGACATGACAGTCACCATCACTATCCACTACATGACATGACAGTAACCATCACTATCCACTACATGACATGACAGTAACCATCACTATCCACTACATGACACGACAGTAACCATCACTATCCACTACATGACATGACAGTAACCATCACCATCCACTACATGACAGTAACAATCACTATCCACTACATGACAGTAACCATCACTATCCACTACATGACAGTAACCATCACTATCCACTACATGACAGTAACCATCACTATCCACTACATGACATGACAGTAACCATCACTATCCACTACATGACAGTAACCACCACTATCCACTACATGACAGTAACCATCACTATCCACTACATGACAGTAACCATCACTATCCACTACATGACAGTAACCATCACTATCCACTACATGACATGACAGTAACCATCACTATCCACTACATGACAGTAACCATCACTATCCACTACATGACAGTAACCATCACTATCCACTACATGACAGTAACCATCACTATCCACTACATGACAGTAACCATCACTATCCACTACATGACATGACAGTAACCATCACTATCCACTACATGACATGACAGTAACCATCACTATCCACTACATGACAGTAACCATCACTATCCACTACATGACAGTAACCATCACTATCCACTACATGACAGTAACCATCACTATCCACTACATGACAGTAACCATCACTATCCACTACATGCCATGACAGTAACCATCACTATCCACTACATGACAGTAACCATCACTATCCACTACATGACAGTAACCATCACTATCCACTACATGACAGTAACCATCACTATCCACTACATGACAGTAACCATCACTATCCACTACATGACAGTAACCATCACTATCCACTACATGACAGTAACCATCACTATCCACTACATGACATGACAGTAACCATCACTATCCACTACATGACAGTAACCATCACTATCCACTACATGACAGTAACCATCACTATCCACTACATGACAGTAACCATCACTATCCACTACATGACAGTAACCATCACTATCCACTACATGACAGTAACCATCACTATCCACTACATGACAGTAACCATCACTATCCACTACATGACATGACAGTAACCATCACTATCCACTACATGACAGTAACCATCACTATCCACTACATGACAATAACCATCATTCTCAACTACATGACAGTAACCATCACTATCCACTACATGACAGTAACCAGCACTATTCACTACATCACCTCCCACCTCTTGCAGAGACAAGTCGCATTTCTTTCCTCTCTCCCAAGGCCTTCAAGGCCGTTCCTACCGCCGCCTCTACTGCTCCATGGAGCCTGACGCTGCTATGCCCTGCTTCGTGCCGGTGGCCGGACTATACTCAAATCAACTCTAAATGGATCTAATCAGTGGATTGCATATTTTCTTTAAGAAGCAGAATAAGGCTAACCCTCTCTGCCTATTGGGACATCATAATCGGGCTACCAACTTGAAGACGTGGTCATTTTTGGATTATCGAAGCTTTTGGACTGCAATAAGAAGATTTTGGATCTGTTTACCGCGCACAGGATCTACCAAAATGAACTGATAAGACACTTGGACACTTGGACTAATAATGCATTCAGTCATTTGGACGGAGTTGTTAAAACTCACTCCACTCAAATCAATAGAGTTATATTCCACTCTATTCAAATCAAATTTAAAGGGACGTGGCTGGGATAAATTGTGCCAGTCAGCCAAAACAAATTCCGGGACCAAGGTCGAACCGAGAGCTCTGGAGTCGAAGGCCCTCTGGGAGATAAGAGTGGCGAGCGGCTTCCCCACCCGCAATCCCTAGTCCCCCCCCCCCCCCCTTCCTCTGCATTGGCGCTGCACTGTCGGCTGCCTCGTGTGAGGGAGACCTCCCCCACCCAGGACTTGGCTTGTGCACTCCCCCCCACCTTCCCCCCCCCCCCCCTCCCACTCCCCCCCCCCCCCCTACAGCCCTGTAACAACCCCAACCCACTCCCCCCTCCTTCCGTAAATGGCGCTGCCTATGACAGTAACCATCACTATCCACTACATGACAGTAACCATCATTATCCACTACATGACAGTAACCATCACTATCCACTACATGACAGTAACCATCACTATCCACTACATGACATGACAGTAACCATCACTATCCACTACATGACAGTAACCATCACTATCCACTACATGACAGTAACCATCACTATCCACTACATGACAGTAACCATCACTATCCACTACATGACAGTAACCATCACTATCCACTACATGACAGTAACCTAACCATCACTATCCACTACATGACAGTAACCATCACTATCCACTACATGACAGTAACCATCACTATCCACTACATGACAGTAACCATCACTATCCACTACATGACAGTAACCATCACTATCCACTACATGACAGTAACCATCACATCCACTACATGACAGTAACCTAACCATCACTATCCACTACATGACAGTAACCATCACTATCCACTACATGACAGTAACCATCACTATCCACTACATGACAGTAACCATCACTATCCACTACATGACAGTAACCATCACTATCCACTACATGACATGACAGTAACCATCACTATCCACTACATGACATGACAGTAACCATCACTATCCACTACATGACAGTAACCATCACTATCCACTACATGACAGTAACCATCACTATCCACTACATGACAGTAACCTAACCATCACTATCCACTACATGACAGTAACCATCACTATCCACTACATGACAGTAACCATCACTATCCACTACATGACAGTAACCATCACTATCCACTACATGACAGTAACCATCACTATCCACTACATGACATGACAGTAACCATCACTATCCACTACATGACAGTAACCATCACTATCCACTACATGACAGTAACCATCACTATCCACTACATGACAGTAACCATCACTATCCACTACATGACAGTAACCATCACTATCCACTACATGACAGTAACCATCACTATCCACTACATGACATGACAGTCACCATCACTATCCACTACATGACATGACAGTAACCATCACTATCCACTACATGACATGACAGTAACCATCACTATCCACTACATGACATGACAGTAACCATCACTATCCACTACATGACAGTAACCACCACTATCCACTACATGACAGTAACCATCACTATCCACTACATGACAGTAACCATCACTATACACTACATGACAGTAACCATCACTATCCACTACATGACAGTAACCATCACTATCCACTACATGACATGACAGTAACCATCACTATCCACTACATGACATGCCAGTAACCATCACTATCCACTACATGACAGTAACCATCACTATCCACTACATGACAGTAACCATCACTATCCACTACATGCCATGACAGTAACCATCACTATCCACTACATGACAGTAACCATCACTATCCACTACATGACAGTAACCATCACTATCCACTACATGACAGTAACCATCACTATCCACTACATGACAGTAACCATCACTATCCACTACATGACAGTAACCATCACTATCCACTACATGACAGTAACCATCACTATCCACTACATGACAGTAACCATCACTATCCACTACATGACATGACAGTAACCATCACTATCCACTACATGACAGTAACCATCACTATCCACTACATGACAGTAATCATCACTATCCACTACATGACAGTAACCATCACTATCCACTACATGACAGTAACCATCACTATCAACTACATCAGTGGTTCCCAAAGTCGGGGTCGCGACCCAGAGGTGGGCCGCGAGCAGCCACGGGTGGGCCGCGAGATGATTTAAAAAAATTAAATAAAAATAATTTTTTTTTTTTTTTTTTTTTTTGTCAGGCCACTGAACTTAGAAGCAGGCCAGGACAGTGTTTCTAGTTGTATTCTAAAATTCTATTCTATTGTATTCTAAAATGTGACTATATGGTTTTATATTAACTTAATAAATAAACAAAAAACTAAATAACAGATTATGCACATAAAACGCTGAAAACAACCGAAGCAACAATAGTATTTTAATGAGGCTATTATTATTATCATTATTATTTTGCAACAAGTTAGCCCTCTCATAAATAGCACATATAAATGAATAACTAACTTGAACTAACTTAATAGGATTGAAGTGATATTTGGCTTAAAAAATCGGTCACCTGGCAAAAAAAAGAAAAGAAAAAAAAAGCCTGACGATGTCCATTGGGCCGCGGCTCTCTGACGCCTTATTTTCTGGGCCCTGGCCTGAAAAGTTTGGGAACCCCTGAACTACATGACATGACAGTAACCATCACTATCCACTACATGACAGTAACCATCACGATCCACTACATGACAGTAACCATCACTATCCACTACATGACATGACAGTAACCATCACTATCCACTACATGACAGTAACCATCACTATCCACTACATGACAGTAACCATCACTATCCACTACATGACAGTAACCATCACTATCCACTACATGACAGTAACCATCACTATCCACTACATGACATGACAGTAACCATCACTATCCACTACATGACAGTAACCATCACTATCCACTACATGACAATAACCATCATTCTCCACTACATGATAGTAACCATCACTATCCACTACATGACAGTAACCAGCACTATTCACTACATCACCTCCCACCTCTTGCAGAGACAAGTCGCATTTCTTTCCTCTCTCCCAAGGCCTTCAAGGCCGTTCCTACCGCCGCCTCTACTGCTCCATGGAGCCTGACGCTGCTATGCCCTGCTTCGTGCCGGTGGCCGGACTATACTCAAATCAACTCTAAATGGATCTAATCAGTGGATTGCATATTTTCTTCAAGAAGCAGAATAAGGCTAACCCTCTCTGCCTATTGGGACATCATAATCGGGCTACCAACTTGAAGACGTGGTCATTTTTGGATTATCGAAGCTTTTGGACTGCAATAAGAAGATTTTGGATCTGTTTACCGCGCACAGGATCTACCAAAATGAACTGATAAGACACTTGGACACTTGGACTAATAATGCATTCAGTCATTTGGACGGAGTTGTTAAAACTCACTCCACTCAAATCAATAGAGTTATATTCCACTCTATTCAAATCAAATTTAAAGGGACGTGGCTGGGATAAATTGTGCCAGTCAGCCAAAACAAATTCCGGGACCAAGGTCGAACCGAGAGCTCTGGAGTCGAAGGCCCTCTGGGAGATAAGAGTAGCGAGCGGCTTCCCCACCCGCAATCCCTAGTCCCCCCCCCCCCCCCCCCTTCCTCTGCATTGGCGCTGCACTGTCGGCTGCCTCGACTTGGCTTGTGCACTCCCCCCCACCTTCCCCCCCACCTCCCACTCCCCCCCCCCCCCTACAGCCCTGTAACAACCCCAACCCACTCCCTCCTCCTTCCGTAAATGGCGCTGCCTATGACGGCTGCCAGTCTGTTTGCGGTGGTGAATATGCATATGTTTGTCTCAAGGCTCTGTACCATTATTACTATCTAAAATGTAATAATTGTGGAATATTACTGTAATGAGCTGTATGTGTATGATCCAAGCGTCCTATGATCCTCATAGGAGCATAACAGAAAAAAGCATTCCATGTGAAGGTATTCTGTATCTTTGCATGTCAACTAATAAAGAAACTTGAAACTTGAAACTACATGACAGTAACCATCACTATCCACTACATGACATGACAGTAACCATCACTATCCACTACATGACAGTAACCATCACTATCCACTACATGACATGACAGTAACCATCACTATCCACTACATGACAGTAACCATCACTATCCACTACATGACAGTAACCATCACTATCCACTACATGACAGTAACCATCACTATCCACTACATGACAGTAACCATCACTATCCACTGCATGACATGACAGTAACCATCACTATCCACTACATGACATGACAGTAACCATCACTATCCACTACATGACAGTAACCATCACTATCCACTACATGACAGTAACCATCACTATCCACTACATGACAGTAACCATCACTATCCACTACATGACAGTAACCATCACTATCCACTACATGACAGTAACCATCACTATCCACTACATGACAGTAACCATCACTATCCACTACATGACATGACAGTAACCATCACTATCCACTACATGACAGTAACCATCACTATCCACTACATGACAGTAACCATCACTATCCACTACATGACAGTAACCATCACTATCCACTACATGACAGTAACCATCACTATCCACTACATGACAGTAACCATCACTATCCACTACATGACAGTAACCATCACTATCCACTACATGACAGTAACCATCACTATCCACTACATGACAGTAACCATCACTATCCACTACATGACAGTAACCATCACTATCAACTACATGACATGACAGTAACCATCACTATCCACTACATGACAGTAACCATCACTATCCACTACATGACAGTAACCACCACTATCCACTACATGACAGTAACCATTACTATCCACTACATGACAGTAACCATCACTATCCACTACATGACAGTAACCATCACTATCCACTACATGACAGTAACCATCACTATCCACTACATGACAGTAACCATCACTATCCACTACATGACAGTAACCATCACTATCCACTACATGACAGTAACCATCACTATCCACTACATGACAGTAACCATCACTATCCACTACATGACAGTAACCATCACTATCCACTACATGACAGTAACCATCACTATCCACTACATGACAGTAACCATCACTATCCACTACATGACAGTAACCATCACTATCCACTACATGACAGTAACCATCACTATCCACTACATGACAGTAACCATCACTATCCACTACATGACAGTAACCATCACTATCCACTACATGACATGACAGTAACCATCACTATCCACTACATGACATGACAGTAACCATCACTATCCACTACATGACATGACAGTAACCATCACTATCCACTACATGACATGACAGTAACCATCACTATCCACTACATGACAGTAACCATCACTATCCACTACATGACAGTAACCATCACTAATAATAATAATAATAATAATAATAATAATAATAATAATAATAATAATAATAATAATAATAATAATAATAATAATAATAATAATAATAATAATAATAATAATAATAATAATAATAATAATAATAATAATAATAATAATAATAATAATAATAATAATAATAATAATAATAATAATAATAATAATAATAATAATAATAATAATAATAATAATAATAATAATAATAATAATAATAATAATAATAATAATAATAATAATAATAATAATAATAATAATAATAATAATAATAATGGATTGGATTTATATAGCGCTCTTCATGTTCACGAGGACCCCAGAGCGCGTACAGAGTCCATTATTCGTTCATACACAGTCATCCCGGTGGTGGTAAGCTACAATTGCAGCCAGAGCTGCCCTGAGGCAGACTCACGGAAGCGTGGCGAATAATCATCGCCTACGGCCCCTCCGACCACCACCAACATTCATTCACATGCATACACATTCATTCACTATCCACTACATGACAGTAACCATCACTATCCACTACATGACATGACAGTAACCATCACTATCCACTACATGACATGACAGTAACCATCACTATCCACTACATGACAGTAACCATCACTATCCACTACATGACAGTAACCGTCACTATCCACTACATGACAGTAACCATCACTATCCACTACATGACAGTAACCATCACTATCCACTACATGACAGTAACCATCACTATCCACTACATGACAGTAACCATCACTATCCACTACATGACAGTAACCATCACTATCCACTACATGACATGACAGTAACCATCACTATCCACTACATGACAGTAACCATCACTATCTACTACATGACAGTAACCATCACTATCCACTACATGACATGACAGTAACCATCACTATCCACTACATGACAGTAACCATCACTATCCACTACATGACAGTAACCATCACTATCCACTACATGACAGTAACCATCACTATCCACTACATGACAGTAACCATCACTATCCACTACATGACAGTAACCATCACTATCCACTACACGACAGTAACCATCACTATCCACTACACGACAGTAACCATCACTATCCACTACATGACATGACAGTAACCATCACTATCCACTACATGACATGACAGTAACCATCACTATCCACTACATGACAGTAACCATCACTATCCACTACATGACAGTAACCATCACTATCCACTACATGACAGTAACCACCACTATCCACTACATGACATGACAGTAACCATCACTATCCACTACATGACAGTAACCATCACTATCCACTACAATCAGTGGTTCCCAAAGTCGGGGTCGCGACCCAAAGGTGGGCCGCGAGCAGCCACGGGAGGGCCGTGAGATGATTACAAAAAAATAAAAATAAAAAATCCAAAATAATTTTTATTTATTTTTTTTTTTTGTCAGGCCACTGAACTTAGAAGCAAGCCAGGACAGTGTTTCTAGTTGTATTCTAAAATTATATTCTATTGTATTCTAAAATGTGACTATATGGTTTTATATTAACTTAATAAATAAACAAAAACGAAAAATCTAATTATTTCAACGAACATTTCAAACTAAATAACAGATTATGCACATAAAACGCTGAAAACAACCGAAGCAACAATAGTATTTTAATGAGGCTATTATTATTATCATTATTATTATTATTTTGCAACAAGTTAGCCCTCTCATAAATATCACATATAAATGAATAACTAACTTGAACTAACTTAATAGGATTGAAGTGATATTTGGCTTAAAAAATCCAAAAGCCAAAAGAAACAAAGCAAAACAATCAAACAGAGAAATCAGAAGAAATCAGTACAGTACAGAAGGAATTATTTGAGTGATTGACCGTCTTTATGGTGGTTTGGGTGTTTGCAATTTGTGGGAAGTGTATGTCTCTGATGTCTTGGTATAGTGGGCAGGTTGAAGTGTATCTCTGATGTCTTGGTATAGTGGGCAGGTTGAAGTGCATGTATCTGATGTCTTGGTATAGTGGGCAGGTTGAAGTATATGTCTCTGATGTCTTGGTATAGTGGGCCGGTTGAAGTATATGTCTCTGATGTCTTGGTATAGTGGGCAGGTTGAAGTGCATGTATCTGATGTCTTGGTATAGTGGGCAGGTTGAAGTATATGTCTCTGATGTCTTGGTATAGTGGGCAGGTTGAAGTGTATGTCTCTGATGTCTTGGTATAGTGGGCAGGTTGAAGTATATGTCTCTGATGTCTTGGTATAGTGGGCAGGTTGAAGTATATGTCTCTGATGTCTTGGTATAGTGGGCAGGTTGAAGTGTATGTCTCTGATGTCTTGGTATAGTGGGCAGGTTGAAGTGTATGTCTCTGATGTCTTGGTATAGTGGGCAGGTTGAAGTGTATGTCTCTGATGTCTTGGTATAGTGGGCAGGTTGAAGTGTATGTCTCTGATGTCTTGGTATAGTGGGCAGGTTGAAGTATATGTCTCTGATGTCTTGGTATAGTGGGCCGGTTGAAGTATATGTCTCTGATGTCTTGGTATAGTGGGCAGGTTGAAGTATATGTATCTGATGTCTTGGTATAGTGGGCAGGTTGAAGTATATGTCTCTGATGTCTTGGTATAGTGGGCAGGTTGAAGTGCATGTATCTGATGTCTTGGTATAGTGGGCAGGTTGAAGTATATGTCTCTGATGTCTTGGTATAGTGGGCAGGTTGAAGTATATGTCTCTGATGTCTTGGTATAGTGGGCAGGTTGAAGTGTATGTCTCTGATGTCTTGGTATAGTGGGCAGGTTGAAGTGTATGTCTCTGATGTATTGGTATAGTGGTCAGGTTGAAGTATATGTCTCTGATGTCTTGGTATAGTGGGCAGGTTGAAGTATATGTCTCTGATGTCTTGGTATAGTGGGCAGGTTGAAGTATATGTCTCTGATGTCTTGGTATAGTGGGCAGGTTGAAGTGTATATCTCTGATGTCTTGGTATAGTGGGCAGGTTGAAGTATATGTCTCTGATGTCTTGGTATAGTGGGCAGGTTGAAGTATATGTCTCTGATGTCTTGGTATAGTGGGCAGGTTGAAGTGTATGTCTCTGATGTCTTGGTATAGTGGGCAGGTTGAAGTATATGTCTCTGATGTCTTGGTATAGTGGGCAGGTTGAAGTATATGTCTCTGATGTCTTGGTATAGTGGGCAGGTTGAAGTGTATGTCTCTGATGTCTTGGTATAGTGGGCAGGTTGTTAAGAAGTGGAGCTCGGTTTCCACCTCTTCTTGTGTGCAGTGGGTGCATAGTCTCTCTTCTCTTGGGAGCCAGGTCTGCCTATGGCGGCCTTTCTCGATGGCTAGGCTGTGCTCGCTGAGTCTGTACCTAGTCATGGATCTCCTTATAGTTCTTGGGCCAAACACTTTTTTGGTAACATCTGGGTGGGCAAATTCTAGATGTGATTTTATTATTCCTATATATTAATTAGCATATATTTCCAGAACATGGTCCACAGATTGGATAAAGCCAGTAATTCATTTCTATACATCCCTAGATTATCTTTTGATGCAATAGACCTTTTGGGAATGTTTTTTGACAGTTTAATAGTGGTTAGCTTCTCTGGCAATAAAGACCTTTCTGATTCAATGTTGCACCAAAAACAACCCAATCAAATTCCTTGTATGTGAAAATGAATTGGCGATACAAGGGAACCTCTCTTACAGTGTTCAGAGTTGCGTGTGGATGACAGGATCCGAGAAGCAGCAATCACCAAACTGGACCAAAGGATGCTTGCTGTCACTAGTAGAGAGCATGTTGCTGCTGAGGGCCATTATCATAGGTCCTGCTACTGAACATATCAACACAGAGAGACTGTTGCTGCTGAGGGCCATTATCATAGGTCCTGCTACTCAACATATCCACACAGAGAGACTGTTGCTGCTGAGGGCCATTATCATAGGTCCTGCTACTGAACATATCAACACAGAGAGACTGTTGCTGCTGAGGGCCATTATCATAGGTCCTGCTACTGAACATATCAACACAGAGAGACTGTTGCTGCTGAGGTCCATTATCACAGGTCCTGCTACTGAACATATCCACACAGAGAGACTGTTGCTGCTGAGGGCCATTATCATAGGTCCTGCTACTCAAAATATCAACACAGAGAGCCTGTTGCTGCTGAGGGCCATTATCATAGGTCCTGCTACTGAACATATGAACACAGAGAGACTGTTGCTGCTGAGGGCCATTATCATAGGTCCTGCTACTGAACATATCAACACAGAGAGCCTGTTGCTGCTGAGGGCCATTATCATAGGTCCTGCTACTGAACATATCAACACAGAGAGACTGTTGCTGCTGAGGGCCATTATCATAGGTCCTGCTACTGAACATATCCACACAGAGAGACTGTTGCTGCTGAGGGCCATTATCATAGGTCCTGCTACTGAACATATCAACACAGAGAGCCTGTTGCTGCTGAGGGCCATTATCATAGGTCCTGCTACTCAACATATCCACACGGAGAGAGCCTGTTGCTGCTGAGGGCCATTATCATAGGTCCTGCTACTGAACATATCAACACAGAGAGCCTGTTGCTGCTGAGGGCCATTATCATAGGTCCTGCTACTGAACATATCCACACAGAGAGACTGTTGCTGCTGAGGGCCATTATCATAGGTCCTGCTACTCAAAATATCAACACAGAGAGCCTGTTGCTGCTGAGGTCCATTATCATAGGTCCTGCTACTGAACATATCAACACAGAGAGCCTGTTGCTGCTGAGGGCCATTATCATAGGTCCTGCTACTCAACATATCCACACAGAGAGACTGTTGCTGCTGAGGGCCATTATCATAGGTCCTGCTACTGAACATATCCACACAGAGAGACTGCTGCTGCTGAGGTCCATTATCATAGGTCCTGCTACTGAACATATCAACACAGAGAGCCTGTTGCTGCTGAGGGCCATTATCATAGGTCCTGCTACTGAACATATCAACACAGAGAGCCTGTTGCTGCTGAGGGCCATTATCATAGGTCCTGCTACTCAACATATCCACACAGAGAGAGACTGTTGCTGCTGAGGGCCATTATCATAGGTCCTGCTACTGAACATATCAACACAGAGAGAGACTGTTGCTGCTGAGGGCCATTATCATAGGTCCTGCTACTGAACATATCAACACAGAGAGACTGTTGCTGCTGAGGGCCATTATCATAGGTCCTGCTACTGAACATATCAACACAGAGAGACTGTTGCTGCTGAGGGCCATTATCATAGGTCCTGCTACTGAACATATCCACACAGAGAGACTGTTGCTGCTGAGGGCCATTACCATAGGTCCTGCTACTGAACATATCAACACAGAGAGCCTGTTGCTGCTGAGGGCCATTATCATAGGTCCTGCTACTGAACATATCCACACAGAGAGACTGTTGCTGCTGAGGGCCATTATCATAGGTCCTGCTACTGAACATATCAACACAGAGAGCCTGTTGCTGCTGAGGGCCATTATCATAGGTCCTGCTACTCAACATATCCACACAGAGAGAGACTGTTGCTGCTGAGGGCCATTATTATAGGTCCTGCTACTCAACATATCCACACAGAGAGAGACTGTTGCTGCTGAGGGCCATTATCATAGGTCCTGCTACTCAACATATCAACACAGAGAGCCTGTTGCTGCTGAGGTCCATTATCATAGGTCCTGCTACTGAACATATCCACACAGAGAGACTGTTGCTGCTGAGGGCCATTATCATAGGTCCTGCTACTGAACATATCAACACAGAGAGCCTGTTGCTGCTGAGGTCCATTATCATAGGTCCTGCTACTTAACATATCAACACAGAGAGAGACTGCTGCTGAGGTCCATTATCATAGGTCCTGCTACTGAACATATCCACACAGAGAGACTGTTGCTGCTGAGGTCCATTATCATAGGTCCTGCTACTGAACATATCAACACAGAGAGAGACTGCTGCTGAGGTCCATTATCATAGATCCTGCTACTGAATATATCAACACAGAGAGACTGCTGCTGCTGAGGGTCATTATCATAGGTCCTGCTACTGAACATATCAACACAGAGAGCCTGCTGCTGCTGAGGGCCATTATCATAGGTCCTGCTACTGAACATATCAACACAGAGAGCCTGTTGCTGCTGAGGGCCATTATCATAGGTCCTGCTACTCAACATATCCACATGGAGAGAGACTGCTGCTGCTGAGGGCCATTATCATAGGTCCTGCTACTGAACATATCAACACAGAGAGCCTGCTGCCCGCTCTAAGCCACCTCTAAATGGTCAAGACTACAATCATCCAGGATGTCTCTTGGTGTCAGCCAAAGAAACACCTGAGCCATAGAATGGAAACAGAGTTTGCTGGAACCATCCAAATATTTCCTGAGGCTTCTTTTTTTTATCCACTTTTTCTCCTTCTTTTTCTGTTTTTCTCCCATCCCAATTTAGTCGTGCCAATTCCCTCCCTCCCCTGTCTTGATCGTTGCTCGCCTGTGCCCCCCACTGGTCGGTCGTAGGGAGGGTTGATGGATACTATCGCATGTCTCCTCCGATACATGCAGTGTAACGTCCCCAGGGCCGGCCCTTGCTGGGCCGGTTATGAGAATGACAGTGAACATTTCCTCCCTCCTGACAATGGTCGCCTACCTGGTCCCCTACCTCCTGACAGTGAATAATAATAATAATAATGGATTGGATTTATATAGCGCTCTTTCATGACACCCCAGTGACCCCAGAGCGCTTACAGAGTCCATTATTGGTTCATACACAGTCATACCGGTGGTGGCAAGCTACAATTGCAGCCAGAGCTGCCCTGAGGCAGACTCACGGAAGCTTGGCGAATAATCATCGCCTACGGCCCCTCCGACCACCACCAACATTCATTCACATGCATACACATTCATGAGGCAAGTAGGTTAAGTGTCTTGCCCAAGGACACAACGGCAGTGGGATGGACATGGGCTTGAGCGGGATTCGAACCACCAACCCTTCGATCATTGGACGACCCGCTCTACCCCTGAGCCACACCGCCCCAGTGGTTCCCTACCTCCCTCTAGTGGCCAGAGGAGCCAGTTGGTGCATACATTGAGGGCCATTATCATAGGCAACGCTGACAGCCGGATTCGATACCGGTGTCTCGCGCATTGGTGAGGAGTGCTTAGACCGCTGCGCCACCCAGCCGCCCTCCTGAGGCTTCTTTTGTGCCCAGACAACCTTTCAAGAAATGAGCTCGCCAAAACGGCATATTCCTTGAATATGGAATATGGAACAAAGTCCCTGGGTCCACTTGCCGTGTGTAATCCTGCTGCTCGCCAAAACGGCATATTCCTTGAATATGGAACAAAGTCCCTGGGTCCACTTGCCGTGTGTAATCCTGCCAACGTTAGTGAGGCAGAGAACAATCAGGCTCACATCAGAACGCTGCGCACATTTGATCGAGTGCACATTTGGCATCTTAAAATGCCCACGGGTGCTGCATGGGTTAGGTAATGCCGCGTTTGTTGGATTGACCTTGAAGGACGATAGAAGAGGGTTCAGCCATTTCAAAGATTTATTACAGAGTGAATATTCAATATTACAGAGAATACACACACACAGCTGAGAGTGTAGCTTCTTCCATCACATCGACATTTATACTTTTCTGGTTGGTGTTCTGAGCGAATGTGGCTCTCTTCCAATTGAGCAGCATGGTTCAACCGACTAAACAAGGTAAAATAGCAAGGATCTAGAATTACAGTTTGTCTCCTGGCTTTAGTTTTGAAGGACAGACTGGGGTCATGGTGCAATTCCTACACATAGGCATTTGCTTGTTGTATAATAGCACACTATGTAATGGTCCACACATTTGTAGATATTTGTCTCTGCATTCAAAAGAGAAATTGATAAATTGATTGATTCACAGATATTATATATTGCAGATCCTCTGGTCAGTCACACCTGCATCTCAGCAGTCCTTGGCCTGTGACTTGACCAGCAGATGGCCAGGCCTTAAATAGATCTTGACCAGCAGAGGGCCAGGCCCTGGTCTTAAATAGATCTTGACCACACAGATGACCAGGCCCTGGTCTTAAATAGATCTTGACCAGCAGAGGGCCAGGCCCTGGTCTTAAATAGATCTTGACCAGCAGAGGGCCAGGCCCTGGTCTTAAATAGATCTTGACCAGCAGATGGCCAGGCCCTGGTCTTAAATAGATCTTGACCAGCAGAGGGCCAGGCCCTGGTCTTAAATAGATCTTGACCACACAGATGGCCAGGCCCTGGTCTTAAATAGATCTTGACCAGCAGAGGGCCAGGCCCTGGTCTTAAATAGATCTTGACCACACAGATGGCCAGGCCCTGGTCTTAAATATATCTTGACCAGCAGATGGCCAGGCCCTGGTCTTAAATAGATCTTGACCAGCAGATGACCAGGCCCTGTTCTTAAATAGATCTTGACCAGCAGATGGCCAGGCCCTGGTCTTAAATAGATCTTGACCAGCAGATGGCCAGGCCCTGGTCTTAAATAGATCTTGACCACACAGATGGCCAGGCCCTGGTCTTAAATAGATCTTGACCAGCAGATGACCAGGCCCTGGTCTTAAATAGATCTTGACCAGCAGATGACCAGGCCCTGGTCTTAAATAGATCTTGACCAGCAGAGGGCCAGGCCCTGGTCTTAAATAGATCTTGACCAGCAGAGGGCCAGGCCCTGGTCTTAAATAGATCTTGACCACACAGATGGCCAGGCCCTGGTCTTAAATAGATCTTGACCAGCAGATGGCCAGGCCCTGGTCTTAAATAGATCTTGACCAGCAGATGACCAGGCCCTGGTCTTAAATAGATCTTGACCACACAGATGGCCAGGCCCTGGTCTTAAATAGATCTTGACCACACAGATGGCCAGGCCCTGGTCTTAAATAGATCTTGACCACACAGATGGCCAGGCCCTGGTCTTAAATAGATCTTGACCAGCAGATGGCCAGGCCCTGGTCTTAAATAGATCTTGACCAGCAGATGGCCAGGCCCTGGTCTTAAATAGATCTTGACCAGCAGATGGCCAGGCCCTGGTCTTAAATAGATCTTGACCAGCAGATGGCCAGGCCCTGGTCTTAAATAGATCTTGACCACACAGATGGCCAGGCCCTGGTCTTAAATAGATCTTGACCAGCAGATGACCAGGCCCTGGTCTTAAATAGATCTTGACCAGCAGATGACCAGGCCCTGGTCTTAAATAGATCTTGACCAGCAGAGGGCCAGGCCCTGGTCTTAAATATATCTTGACCAGCAGAGGGCCAGGCCCTGGTCTTAAATAGATCTTGACCAGCAGAGGGCCAGGCCCTGGTCTTAAATAGATCTTGACCAGCAGAGGGCCAGGCCCTGGTCTTAAATAGATCTTGACCAGCAGAGGGCCAGGCCCTGGTCTTAAATAGATATTGACCAGCAGATGACCAGGCCCTGGTCTTAAATAGATCTTGACCAGCAGATGGCCAGGCCCTGGTCTTAAATAGATCTTGACCAGCAGATGGCCAGGCCCTGGTCTTAAATAGATCTTGACCAGCAGATGGCGAGGCCCTGGTCTTAAATAGATCTTGACCAGCAGAGGGCCAGGCCCTGGTCTTAAATAGATCTTGACCAGCAGAGGGCTAGGCCCTGGTCTTAAATAGATCTTGACCAGCAGAGGGCCAGGCCCTGGTCTTAAATAGATCTTGACCAGCAGAGGGCCAGGCCCTGGTCTTAAATAGATCTTGACCAGCAGATGACCAGGCCCTGGTCTTAAATAGATCTTGACCAGCAGATGGCCAGGCCCTGGTCTTAAATAGATCTTGACCAGCAGATGGCCAGGCCCTGGTCTTAAATAGATCTTGACCAGCAGATGACCAGGCCCTGGTCTTAAATAGATCTTGACCAGCAGATGGCCAGGCCCTGGTCTTAAATAGATCTTGACCAGCAGATGGCCAGGCGCTGGTCTTAAATATATCTTGACCAGCAGATGGCCAGGCCCTGGTCTTAAATAGATCTTGACCAGCAGAGGGCCAGGCCCTGGTCTTAAATAGATCTTGACCAGCAGATGACCAGGCCCTGGTCTTAAATAGATCTTGACCAGCAGATGGCCAGGCCCTGGTCTTAAATAGATCTTGACGAGCAGAGGGCCAGGCCCTGGTCTTAAATAGATCTTGACCACACAGATGACCAGGCCCTGGTCTTAAATAGATCTTGACCAGCAGAGGGCCAGGCCCTGGTCTTAAATAGATCTTGACCAGCAGAGGGCCAGGCCCTGGTCTTAAATAGATCTTGACCACACAGATGACCAGGCCCTGGTCTTAAATAGATCTTGACCAGCAGAGGGCCAGGCCCTGGTCTTAAATAGATCTTGACCGGCACAGGGCCAGGCCCTGGTCTTAAATAGATCTTGACCACACAGATGACCAGGCCCTGGTCTTAAATAGATCTTGACCAGCAGATGGCCAGGCCCTGGTCTTAAATAGATCTTGACCAGCATATGGCCAGGCCCTGGTCTTAAATAGATCTTGACCAGCAGATGGCCAGGCCCTGGTCTTAAATAGATCTTGACCACACAGATGAACAGGCCCTGGTCTTAAATAGATCTTGACCAGCAGATGGCCAGGCCCTGGTCTTAAATAGATCTTGACCAGCAGATGGCCAGGCCCTGGTCTTAAATAGATCTTGACCAGCAGATGGCCCTGGTCTTAAATAGATCTTGACCAGCAGATGACCAGGCCCTGGTCTTAAATAGATCTTGACCAGCAGATGGCCAGGCCCTGGTCTTAAATAGATCTTGACCAGCAGAGGGCCAGGCCCTGGTCTTAAATAGATCTTGACTAGCAGATGGCCCTGGTCTTAAATAGATCTTGACCACACAGATGACCAGGCCCTGGTCTTAAATAGATCTTGACCAGCAGATGACCAGGCCGTGGTCTTAAATAGATCTTGACCAGCAGATGACCAGGCCCTGGTCTTAAATAGATCTTGACCAGCAGATGGCCAGGCCTTGGTCTTAAATAGATCTTGACCAGCAGATGACCAGGCCCTGGTCTTAAATAGATCTTGACCAGCAGATGGCCAGGCCCTGGTCTTAAATAGATCTTGACCAGCAGAGGGCCAGGCCCTGGTCTTAAATAGATCTTGACCACACAGAGGGCCAGGCCCTGGTCTTAAATAGATCTTGACCAGCAGAGGGCCAGGCCCTGGTCTTAAATAGATCTTGACCAGCAGATGGCCAGGCCCTGGTCTTAAATAGATCTTGACCAGCAGAGGGCCAGGCCCTGGTCTTAAATAGATCTTGACCAGCAGATGACCAGGCCCTGGCCTTAAATAGATCTTGACCAGCAGAGGGCCAGGCCCTGGTCTTAAATAGATCTTGACCAGCAGATGGCCAGGCCCTGGTCTTAAATAGATCTTGACCAGCAGATGGCCAGGCCCTGGTCTTAAATAGATCTTGACCAGCAGATGGCCAGGCCCTGGTCCTAAATAGACCTTGACCAGCAGATGGCCAGGCCCTGGTCTTAAATAGATCTTGACCAGCAGATGGCCAGGCCTTAAATAGATCTTGACCAGCAGAGGCTGAGATTTTAGTGAAAGACATGGATAAATGTATCTAGGGCCACAGTAATAATCACAATAAAGAGAATAGAACCCGCACACTCATATGCACCAGAATAAACGTGTAATTTATAACGTTTCGTCAGGTCCATGAGGAGTAGGGATGGGAATTGATAGGATTTTATCGATACGATTCCATTATCGATTCTGCTTATCGATTCGATTCTTTATCGATTCCCTTATCGATACCTGGTCAATTTATAATTTAAATAAATAAATTGGAAATGCAACAGAACTAAGCTGGTTAGAATAACAACATGCAACTTGACATTTCTGATTGTCATTTATTGTTGAGCCCCCATGTCAGAAAAATACAAAAACTGTAAAAAATAAAACATTAACTATAGCCTACACTTAAAGGCCAACTTGCATGTTGTATTTTTGTTCAATAAACAATGTGGACTAGGCCAACGGTGACTTTCATGAAGAAGGAAAAAAAAGTATTGAAATTGACCCAGTTTTAGCGTTTTTATCAAACATTTTGTCTGCCCAACACAATCACCACGCACGTGGATATTTTAATCAATGGTTCATAACGTGCGCGTGTAATCGAAATGATGTCGTCACAACAGGTGCTGGGCAATAAAGAATGAAATTATATACCAATGATGTAAACTACCCATAATTGATCAGTAGGGTTTAACCTGCAAGTTGGGCTTTAAATAAAATAATGTATGACCCTGAACTAAATCAATGACTAGGTTCTAAAGCATTCAAGTAGTTTTCACTGCACATAGAAGTAGCCAAACAGCGGGAGCATTTCGGGAGCATATTACCAAAACCCAGGCAATTTCGAGCCCTTAAGGAATCAAATAGAGTCTGCCATGGCTACATGCTAACGTTATTGCGCAACTGTAGGAAAAACCTGGCAGCGATAAGGGAATCGAAAGTCACAGGAGCCACACGGTTCCAGGCATCGGCCAATTAGGAACCGTTCCCAACGGGAACCGGTTTTCGATTCCCATCCCTAATGAGGAGTAGACGCTGGAAACACGGCCAATGAAAAGTTTATTCTGGACTATATGATAATGCAGCTACTATTATCTTAACTAAACATTAAATACAACTTTCTCACTCAAAATATTCATACATTAGAAAATATCTTCACTGGCACAGTGCTTAAATTTGGTATAAAGATTCAGCACTATGGACAGGTCTGGTCAAAACTATTTATTTTTGGATGACAAACAAATTCAATTACCAAATAAACGAAATACAATACGGAATGAACAGAATACTAATGGTGAAAAATACTGTTATGTCTTACCGTCTCTATTGTTCAGATGTTACAGTCTCTATAGTTCAGATGTTACCGTCTCTATAGTTCAGATGTTACCGTCTCTATAGTTCAGATGTTACCTTCTCTATAGTTCAGATGTTACCGTCTCTATAGTTCAGATGTTACCGTCTCTATAGTTCAGATGTTACCGTCTCTATAGTTCAGATGTTACCGTCTCTATGGTTCAGATGTTACCGTCTCTATAGTTCAGATGTTACCGTCTCTATGGTTCAGATGTTACCGTCTCTATAGTTCAGATGTTACCGTCTCTATAGTTCGGATGTTACCATCTCTATGGTTCAGATGTTACCGTCTCTATAGTTCAGATGTTACCGTCTCTATAGTTCAGATGTTACCGTCTCTATGGTTCAGATGTTACCGTCTCTATAGTTCAGATGTTACCGTCTCTATAGTTCAGATGTTACCGTCTCTATGGTTCAGATGTTACCGTCTCTATAGTTCAGATGTTACCGTCTCTATGGTTCAGATGTTACCGTCTCTATAGTTCAGATGTTACCTTCTCTATGGTTCAGATGTTACCGTCTCTATAGTTCAGATGTTACCGTCTCTATGGTTCAGATGTTACCGTCTCTATAGTTCAGATGTTACCGTCTCTATAGTTCAGATGTTACCGTCTCTATAGTTCAGATGTTACCGTCTCTATAGTTCAGATGTTACCGTCTCTATAGTTCAGATGTTACCGTCTCTATGGTTCAGATGTTACCGTCTCTATGGTTCAGATGTTACCGTCTCTATAGTTCAGATGTTACCGTCTCTATGGTTCAGATGTTACCGTCTCTATAGTTCAGATGTTACCGTCTCTATAGTTCAGATGTTACCGTCTCTATAGTTCAGATGTTACCGTCTCTATAGTTCAGATGTTACCGTCTCTATGGTTCAGATGTTACCGTCTCTATAGTTCAGATGTTACCGTCTCTATAGTTCAGATGTTACCGTCTCTATGGTTCAGATGTTACCGTCTCTATAGTTCAGATGTTACCGTCTCTATAGTTCAGATGTTACCGTCTCTATAGTTCAGATGTTACCGTCTCTATGGTTCAGATGTTACTCTATAGTTCAGATGTTACCGTCTCTATAGTTCAGATGTTACTGTCTCTATAGTTCTGATGTTACCGTCTCTATAGTTCAGATGTTACCGTCTCTATGGTTCAGATGTTACCGTCTCTATGGTTCAGATGTTACCGTCTCTATAGTTCAGATGTTACCGTCTCTATAGTTCAGATGTTACCGTCTCTATGGTTCAGATGTTACCGTCTCTATAGTTCAGATGTTACCGTCTCTATAGTTCAGATGTTACCGTCTCTATAGTTCAGATGTTACCGTCTCTATAGTTCAGATGTTACCGTCTCTGTAGTTCAGATGTTACCGTCTCTATAGTTCAGATGTTACCGTCTCTATAGTTCAGATGTTACCGTCTCTATAGTTCAGATGTTACCGTCTCTATTGTTCAGATGTTACAGTCTCTATAGTTCAGATGTTACCGTCTCTATAGTTCAGATGTTACCGTCTCTATAGTTCAGATGTTACCGTCTCTATAGTTCAGATGTTACCGTCTCTATAGTTCAGATGTTACCGTCTCTATGGTTCAGATGTTACCGTCTCTATAGTTCAGATGTTACCGTCTCTATGGTTCAGATGTTACCGTCTCTATAGTTCAGATGTTACCGTCTCTATAGTTCAGATGTTACCGTCTCTATAGTTCAGATGTTACCGTCTCTATGGTTCAGATGTTACCGTCTCTATGGTTCAGATGTTACCGTCTCTATAGTTCAGATGTTACCGTCTCTATAGTTCAGATGTTACCGTCTCTATAGTTCAGATGTTACCGTCTCTATAGTTCAGATGTTACCGTCTCTATAGTTCAGATGTTACCGTCTCTATAGTTCAGATGTTACCTTCTCTATAGTTCAGATGTTACCGTCTCTATAGTTCAGATGTTACCGTCTCTATAGTTCAGATGTTACCGTCTCTATAGTTCAGATGTTACCGTCTCTATGGTTCAGATGTTACCGTCTCTATAGTTCAGATGTTACCGTCTCTATGGTTCAGATGTTACCGTCTCTATAGTTCAGATGTTACCGTCTCTATAGTTCGGATGTTACCATCTCTATGGTTCAGATGTTACCGTCTCTATAGTTCAGATGTTACCGTCTCTATAGTTCAGATGTTACCGTCTCTATGGTTCAGATGTTACCGTCTCTATAGTTCAGATGTTACCGTCTCTATAGTTCAGATGTTACCGTCTCTATGGTTCAGATGTTACCGTCTCTATAGTTCAGATGTTACCGTCTCTATGGTTCAGATGTTACCGTCTCTATAGTTCAGATGTTACCTTCTCTATGGTTCAGATGTTACCGTCTCTATAGTTCAGATGTTACCGTCTCTATGGTTCAGATGTTACCGTCTCTATAGTTCAGATGTTACCGTCTCTATAGTTCAGATGTTACCGTCTCTATAGTTCAGATGTTACCGTCTCTATAGTTCAGATGTTACCGTCTCTATAGTTCAGATGTTACCGTCTCTATGGTTCAGATGTTACCGTCTCTATGGTTCAGATGTTACCGTCTCTATAGTTCAGATGTTACCGTCTCTATGGTTCAGATGTTACCGTCTCTATAGTTCAGATGTTACCGTCTCTATAGTTCAGATGTTACCGTCTCTATAGTTCAGATGTTACCGTCTCTATAGTTCAGATGTTACCGTCTCTATGGTTCAGATGTTACCGTCTCTATAGTTCAGATGTTACCGTCTCTATAGTTCAGATGTTACCGTCTCTATGGTTCAGATGTTACCGTCTCTATAGTTCAGATGTTACCGTCTCTATAGTTCAGATGTTACCGTCTCTATAGTTCAGATGTTACCGTCTCTATGGTTCAGATGTTACTCTATAGTTCAGATGTTACCGTCTCTATAGTTCAGATGTTACTGTCTCTATAGTTCTGATGTTACCGTCTCTATAGTTCAGATGTTACCGTCTCTATGGTTCAGATGTTACCGTCTCTATGGTTCAGATGTTACCGTCTCTATAGTTCAGATGTTACCGTCTCTATAGTTCAGATGTTACCGTCTCTATGGTTCAGATGTTACCGTCTCTATAGTTCAGATGTTACCGTCTCTATAGTTCAGATGTTACCGTCTCTATAGTTCAGATGTTACCGTCTCTATAGTTCAGATGTTACCGTCTCTGTAGTTCAGATGTTACCGTCTCTATAGTTCAGATGTTACCGTCTCTATAGTTCAGATGTTACCGTCTCTATAGTTCAGATGTTACCGTCTCTATTGTTCAGATGTTACAGTCTCTATAGTTCAGATGTTACCGTCTCTATAGTTCAGATGTTACCGTCTCTATAGTTCAGATGTTACCGTCTCTATAGTTCAGATGTTACCGTCTCTATAGTTCAGATGTTACCGTCTCTATGGTTCAGATGTTACCGTCTCTATAGTTCAGATGTTACCGTCTCTATGGTTCAGATGTTACCGTCTCTATAGTTCAGATGTTACCGTCTCTATAGTTCAGATGTTACCGTCTCTATAGTTCAGATGTTACCGTCTCTATGGTTCAGATGTTACCGTCTCTATGGTTCAGATGTTACCGTCTCTATAGTTCAGATGTTACCGTCTCTATAGTTCAGATGTTACCGTCTCTATAGTTCAGATGTTACCGTCTCTATAGTTCAGATGTTACCGTCTCTATAGTTCAGATGTTACCGTCTCTATAGTTCAGATGTTACCGTCTCTATAGTTCAGATGTTACCGTCTCTATAGTTCAGATGTTACCGTCTCTATAGTTCAGATGTTACCGTCTCTATAGTTCAGATGTTACTGTCTCTATAGTTCAGATGTTACCGTCTCTATAGTTCAGATGTTACCGTCTCTATGGTTCAGATGTTACCGTCTCTATAGTTCAGATGTTACCGTCTCTATGGTTCAGATGTTACCGTCTCTATAGTTCAGATGTTACCGTCTCTATGGTTCAGATGTTACCGTCTCTATGGTTCAGATGTTACCGTCTCTATAGTTCAGATGTTACCGTCTCTATAGTTCAGATGTTACCGTCTCTGTAGTTCAGATGTTACCGTCTCTATAGTTCAGATGTTACCGTCTCTATGGTTCAGATGTTACCGTCTCTATAGTTCAGATGTTACCGTCTCTATAGTTCAGATGTTACCGTCTCTATGGTTCAGATGTTACCGTCTCTGTAGTTCAGATGTTACCGTCTCTATAGTTCAGATGTTACCGTCTCTATAGTTCAGATGTTACCGTCTCTATAGTTCAGATGTTACCGTCTCTATAGTTCAGATGTTACCGTCTCTATAGTTCAGATGTTACCGTCTCTATAGTTCAGATGTTACCATCTCTATAGTTCAGATGTTACTCTATAGTTCAGATGTAACCATCTCTATAGTTCAGATGTTACCGTCTCTATGGTTCAGATGTTACCGTCTCTATGGTTCAGATGTTACCGTCTCTATAGTTCAGATGTTACCGTCTCTATGGTTCAGATGTTACCGTCTCTATAGTTCAGATGTTACCGTCTCTATGGTTCAGATGTTACCGTCTCTATAGTTCAGATGTTACCGTCTCTATAGTTCAGATGTTACCGTCTCTATAGTTCAGATGTTAACGTCTCTATAGTTCAGATGTTACCGTCTCTATCGTTCAGATGTTACCGTCTCTATGGTTCAGATGTTACCGTCTCTATAGTTCAGATGTTACCGTCTCTATAGTTCAGATGTTACCGTCTCTATAGTTCAGATGTTACCGTCTCTATAGTTCTTATGTTACCATCTCTATATTTCAGATGTTACCGTCTCTATAGTTCAGATGTTACCGGCTCTATAGTTCAGATGTTACCGTCTCTATAGTTCAGATGTTACCGTCTCTATGGTTCAGATGTTACCGTCTCTATAGTTCAGATGTTACCGTCTCTATGGTTCAGATGTTACCGTCTCTATAGTTCAGATGTTACCGTCTCTATAGTTCAGATGTTACCGTCTCTATAGTTCAGATGTTACCGTCTCTATGGTTCAGATGTTACCGTCTCTATAGTTCAGATGTTACCTTCTCTATGGTTCAGATGTTACCGTCTCTATAGTTCAGATGTTACCGTCTCTATGGTTCAGATGTTACCGTCTCTATAGTTCAGATGTTACCGTCTCTATAGTTCAGATGTTACCGTCTCTATAGTTCAGATGTTACCGTCTCTATAGTTCAGATGTTACCGTCTCTATAGTTCAGATGTTACCGTCTCTATAGTTCAGATGTTACCGTCTCTATGGTTCAGATGTTACCGTCTCTATAGTTCAGATGTTACCGTCTCTATAGTTCAGATGTTACCGTCTCTATAGTTCAGATGTTACCGTCTCTATGGTTCAGATGTTACCGTCTCTATAGTTCAGATGTTACCTTCTCTATGGTTCAGATGTTACCGTCTCTATAGTTCAGATGTTACCGTCTCTATGGTTCAGATGTTACCGTCTCTATAGTTCAGATGTTACCGTCTCTATAGTTCTTATGTTACCATCTCTATATTTCAGATGTTACCGTCTCTATAGTTCAGATGTTACCGGCTCTATAGTTCAGATGTTACCGTCTCTATAGTTCAGATGTTACCGTCTCTATGGTTCAGATGTTACCGTCTCTATAGTTCAGATGTTACCGTCTCTATGGTTCAGATGTTACCGTCTCTATAGTTCAGATGTTACCGTCTCTATAGTTCAGATGTTACCGTCTCTATAGTTCAGATGTTACCGTCTCTATGGTTCAGATGTTACCGTCTCTATAGTTCAGATGTTACCGTCTCTATAGTTCAGATGTTACCGTCTCTATAGTTCAGATGTTACCGTCTCTATGGTTCAGATGTTACCGTCTCTATAGTTCAGATGTTACCGTCTCTATAGTTCAGATGTTACCGTCTCTATGGTTCAGATGTTACCGTCTCTATAGTTCAGATGTCACCGTCTCTATAGTTCAGATGTTACCGTCTCTATAGTTCAGATGTTACCATCTCTATGGTTCAGATGTTACCGTGTCTATGGTTCAGATGTTACCGTCTCTATGGTTCAGATGTTACCGTCTCTATATTTCAGATGTTACCGTCTCTATAGTTCAGATGTTACCGGCTCTATAGTTCAGATGTTACCGTCTCTATAGTTCAGATGTTACCGTCTCTATAGTTCAGATGTTACCGTCTCTATGGTTCAGATGTTACCGTCTCTATAGTTCAGATGTTACCGTCTCTATAGTTCAGATGTTACCGTCTCTATAGTTCAGATGTTACCGTCTCTATGGTTCAGATGTTACCGTCTCTATAGTTCAGATGTTACCGTCTCTATAGTTCAGATGTTACCGTCTCTATGGTTCAGATGTTACCGTCTCTATAGTTCAGATGTCACCGTCTCTATAGTTCAGATGTTACCGTCTCTATAGTTCAGATGTTACCGTCTCTATGGTTCAGATGTTACCGTGTCTATGGTTCAGATGTTACCGTCTCTATGGTTCAGATGTTACCGTCTCTATAGTTCAGATGTTACCGTCTCTATAGTTCAGATGTTACCGTCTCTATGGTTCAGATGTTACCGTCTCTATAGTGCAGATGTTACCGTCTCTATAGTTCAGATGTTACCGTCTCTATGGTTCAGATGTTACCGTCTCTTTAGTTCAGATGTTACCATCTCTATAGGTCAGATGTTACCGTCTCTATGGTTCAGATGTTACCGTCTCTATAGTTCAGATGTTACCGTCTCTATAGTTCAGATGTTACCGTCTCTATAGTTCAGATGTTACCGTCTCTATGGTTCAGATGTTACCGTCTCTATAGTTCAGATGTTACCGTCTCTATAGTTCAGATGTTACCGTCTCTATAGTTCAGATGTTACCGTCTCTATGGTTCAGATGTTACCGTCTCTATAGTTCAGATGTTACCGTCTCTATAGTTCAGATGTTACCGTCTCTATGGTTCAGATGTTACCGTCTCTATAGTTCAGATGTCACCGTCTCTATAGTTCAGATGTTACCGTCTCTATAGTTCAGATGTTACCGTCTCTATGGTTCAGATGTTACCGTGTCTATGGTTCAGATGTTACCGTCTCTATGGTTCAGATGTTACCGTCTCTATAGTTCAGATGTTACCGTCTCTATAGTTCAGATGTTACCGTCTCTATGGTTCAGATGTTACCGTCTCTATAGTTCAGATGTTACCGTCTCTATAGTTCAGATGTTACCGTCTCTATGGTTCAGATGTTACCGTCTCTTTAGTTCAGATGTTACCATCTCTATAGGTCAGATGTTACCGTCTCTATGGTTCAGATTTTACCGTCTCTATAGTTCAGATGTTACCGTCTCTATAGTTCAGATGTTACCGTCTCTATAGTTCAGATGTTACCGTCTCTATGGTTCAGATGTTACCGTCTCTATGGTTCAGATGTTACCGTCTCTATAGTTCAGATGTTACTTCTCTATGGTTCAGATGTTACCGTCTCTATAGTTCAGATGTTACCGTCTTTATAGTTCAGATGTTACCGTCTCTATGGTTCAGATGTTACCGTCTCTATGGTTCAGATGTTACCGTCTCTATAGTTCAGATGTTACCGTCTCTATAGTTCAGATGTTACCGTCTCTATTGTTCAGATGTTACCGTCTCTATAGTTCAGATGTTACCGTCTCTATAGTTCAGATGTTACCGTCTCTATGGTTCAGATGTTACCGTCTCTGTAGTTCAGATGTTACCGTCTCTATAGTTCAGATGTTACCGTCTCTATAGTTCAGATGTTACCGTCTCTATAGTTCAGATGTTACTCTATAGTTCAGATGTTACTGTCTCTTTAGTTCAGATGTTACTCTATAGTTCAGATGTTACCATCTCTATAGTTCAGATGTTACCGTCTCTATGGTTCAGATGTTACCGTCTCTATGGTTCAGATGTTACCGTCTCTATAGTTCAGATGTTACCGTCTCTATAGTTCAGATGTTACCGTCTCTATGGTTCAGATGTTACCGTCTCTATAGTTCAGATGTTACCGTCTCTATAGTTCAGATGTTACCGTCTCTATGGTTCAGATGTTACCGTCTCTATAGTTCAGATGTTACCGTCTCTATAGTTCAGATGTTACCGTCTCTATAGTTCAGATGTTACCGTCTCTATAGTTCAGATGTTACCGTCTCTATAGTTCAGATGTTACCGTATCTATAGTTCAGATGTTACCGTCTCTATAGTTCAGATGTTACCGTCTCTATAGTTCAGATGTTACCGTCTCTATAGTTCAGATGTTACCGTCTCTATAGTTCAGATGTTACCGTCTCTATGGTTCAGATGTTACCGTCTCTATAGTTCAGATGTTACCGTCTCTATGGTTCAGATGTTACCATCTCTATAGTTCAGATGTTACCGTCTCTATAGTTGAGATGTTACCGTCTCTATAGTTCAGATGTTACTTCTCTATGGTTCAGATGTTACCGTCTCTATGGTTCAGATGTTACCGTCTCTATAGTTCAGATGTTACCGTCTTTATAGTTCAGATGTTACCGTCTCTATGGTTCAGATGTTACCGTCTCTATGGTTCAGATGTTACCGTCTCTATAGTTCAGATGTTACCGTCTCTATAGTTCAGATGTTACCGTCTCTATAGTTCAGATGTTACCGTCTCTATAGTTCAGATGTTAACGTCTCTATAGTTCAGATGTTACCGTCTCTATGGTTCAGATGTTACCGTCTCTATGGTTCAGATGTTACCGTCTCTATAGTTCAGATGTTACCGTCTCTATAGTTCAGATGTTACCGTCTCTATGGTTCAGATGTTACCGTCTCTATAGTTCAGATGTTACCGTCTTTATAGTTCAGATGTTACCGTCTCTATAGTTCAGATGTTACCGTCTCTATAGTTCAGATGTTACCGTCTCTATAGTTCAGATGTTACCGTCTCTATGGTTCAGATGTTACCGTCTCTATAGTTCAGATGTTACCGTCTCTTTAGTTCAGATGTTACCGTCTCTATGGTTCAGATGTTACCGTCTCTATAGTTCAGATGTTACCGTCTCTATAGTTATATAGAGAGAGAGAGAGAGAGAGAGAGAGAGAGAGAGAGAGAGAGAGAGAGAGAGAGAGAGAGAGAGAGAGAGAGAGAGAGAGAGAGAGAGAGAGAGAGAGAGAGAGAGAGAGAGAGAGAGAGAGAGAGAGAGAGAGAGACAGACAGGCCATCTCAATACAGGTTTAGAGATGGAAAGATTCATTAATTCAACCTTTATTTAATTGAGGCCCGGAGAATCAATGTGATGCAGAGATGACATCAGGCGATAATAAAATATAATGAAAACAATACAAATTAGGCAACAATAAAAACAATAAAATACAAGCAGAACACAGATAGAACCGTTGCATAATGAGAGCGGGGAGGTTTGAGAGCATGGCCTTAAACTGCCCTAGGTTATTAGAGAATGGATTTTTATCGTTCCAAGAAGGTGGTGCATTAAAATAAGAGGCTGACCTTAAGCGAGAGCATAGGGTCCATAGTTCCAATCAAGCTTCGTTGCAACATAAAGGTGGTAGATTTACGACGATGGCCTTACAGTTAAACAAATAGCAATGTTTATTACACGTCTCTGCCAGAGAAGACCAACCCATCTTATCATAGAGGACACCGTGGTGAGTAATACAGCTGAGGGCAGAGGGGTTTTTATCACCTCATTTATGTAATGGAAATACTAGATACTAGGGAATAGGCCTGTTGAGATATGAAGATTGAATATGTACGTTAATTGCTCTTTGACACACAGGGGGGTATGAATTTATCCTCTCTAGTTGAAATCAATAGCTAGCAAAGCTTCAAATACACCAGTAGGGCTGAAAGGTAAACTGAGAGGCGTGGCTCATTGTGCAAAACAGTCTAGTCATGTTAGACCGCGCTCACAAGTTCTCACACTGGGTGCTGTAATCCCATAAAGTTCAGTATATCAAAGCAGGGTAGCCGGACCAGCACTCACAGGTTCAATGTTTTTTAATGGCAGCCTGAATAAAAAGCAGACATGTTAAAAAACATTGAACCTGTGAGTGCTGGTCCGGCTACCCTGCTTTGATATACTCATTGTGCAAAACACAATCATCGTTAACAAGCTACTCCTTTGATAGAGTGGGGTCTGTAAGCCCCCCTTTGTAGTCGAGGAGCACCAAGTTAGAGCCTTACTCCGCAAACAAAATGTTAGGAAGGCCAGACAATGTTTAAGCATTACATCATGCGCAGGAGTGTGTTATAAGAATTAGATCATGCATAGGGGTGGTTATTAGGCCTGAGGCGCAGCCGAGGGTCGTTAGACCCCCCTAGGCATGATCTAATTCTTATAACACACGACTACAAGTGATGTAATGTCTTTTATACAATTGCCGAATTCATCCAACCTTATTGCTATACAATAAACACACATTAATTGAAGCATAATGGAGATTTATTCACAAAACCATCCGCAGAAAAAGTAGGTTAAAAAAAAAAAAGTTGCCTCTGTGTCTAGAAGCAGCTGGGAGGTGCAGTGTTTCAAAGCATGCCATCTAACAGTGAAGTTAGCTGTTGTTATTGGATTGATTGATTGATTGATTGATTGAAAATGTTATTACAGATAGACAGTGCCACATCTATACATAGGTTGCTTCAAAGCATGCCATCTAACAGTGAAGTTAGCGGTTGTTATTGGAATGATTGATTGATTGAACATTTTATTACAGATAGACAGTGCCACATCTATACATAGGTTGCTTCAAAGCATGCCATCTAACAGTGCAGTTAGCGGTTGTTATTGGAATGATTGATTGATTGATTGATTGAAAATTGTATTACCAGATTGCAGAATGGGTACAATACAGTACAGCTTAATACACACAATTGTTAAGGGGATGCAGACCAGAGAAATACTTTTGTCTTGTTTACATCAGGGTTCCCCATGTTCAAGGCGTCATAACATATATAACTGTCATGTACAAAGGTCTGATGACCATATGGAATATAGCTGGAGGCGGCTGTACATGAAACCAGCCCGTTCAGTAGGTGCTTTAAGCAGGCAAGCAAGAAATAAACAAAGCGTTTTCCAAAATAGTAAATGATATTTATTATAGAATATAAGGAAGGGAAATAAAACCCACAACAATAATAAACAAACAGGGAAAAGGGTAAGGGGAAAACAAACAAGATAATTATAATAAAGTTGAGCACCATAGCACTAGCAGTGTCGCAGGACACCAGCCAACTAGGTTGGCACTGGGAACCACCCAGCCATAAGACAATACAGATATATATATACTTCCACTTAAAAAGTGGCAAATGGCGCTGAGGCCCACAACAATAATATATATTCTGCTACAATGGTTAATCCACACAGAGTGGAAAACAAAGTACACAATAGGGTATCCACACACAGTGGCAAACAAAGGCAACCTCCAAGCTCTGGTCACTGGCAACTGACACAGAGAGGCGCCCGGATGTGTGTGTGCTTGTCAGGTTTTATCCACCCGCCCCTCGAAGTGATTGCCGACAGCTGCCACTCATCAGGCAATCAGCACTCTTCAGTGTAGGGACGGGCGGCACCTGACAAAGAAAGAAATGGACAGGCATTAGTACCATGACACACACACATACCAAGCATAACCCATATTACATACAAAACATAACATGAGCTATACTAACCTGATGTTCACATGGTGTCACAAATACAGTAATAATGATAATGACCAACCCACGTACCCATGTACGTCACAATGACATACATGACATACAGATAGACAGTACTGCTACATCTATACATTTATGACATACCAGATTTACAAATACTGTTTTTGTAGGGTGATTATGGTTTATTTACATTGAGGTTCTGGGGTCACGTGGAGTGTATTATATATGAAATAACAACCGTCGGCTTTCCTTTTCTAAGCATTTTCGGTGATAGAAGTGATTGGGGAATAGTTGCGGGACGCCAAGATGTACCCACGGTAGAAAGCTTGGGTGGACCCCATATTGGTTCTTTTAATACAGCGTTTTTTAAATCACGTGAAACAAATAACCTCTGTTCTCCTTGCAATTAGTTTTTAATTATTTCTTATACAGTAGGAAGGGGGAATAACACTATATCGTGGCTGTTCCCATGACTTGTATTCTGCTTACAGCTTCGAAACTCCACTTATTTCGTTTTACAATGTCAAAGCCTTTTAAATATAATCAAAACGTTCCCGTATTTCTGCAATCTATGCGCCAATAATAACAAGTTGAGTTCTATTACATGCTGGGTAGGCTGATAGAGTGTCTGCACGTTCACCCGAGAGGAGTCAGATTCTGCAACTGCCAGTCGCCACTCCCCCCCCCCCCCCCCCCCCCGCGCACGATTTATATTTTGTTTTTCAATGAGTCATGACAAACCAATTACATAATCCAACATTGTGTAAACAACTAACATATTCCAGGTAAATGTATCTATTTTGAATGAGTTGTTATGACTGAATCAATACATCCATTCATAAAGATTCCGCTATCTTGGTTTTATTCAGTAAAAGAATGAACAGCGGAGTGATTTGGAAACAAAGTAATTCGGTTGTGGGCGGGTTCTGGGATCACGTGGAGTGTGTTATGAGAAATAACAACGTCTGAAACAAGTGTTTCAGCCAATCAGAATCAAGAAATTTGCATGCCATTGTATAAGTCTACTTTTACCCTGAAAAATGGTAACTTGCTTCAGTTTTTACAGATCTTTTTAATTGGTCTCTCAGCACAATTAAAGTCCCAGCATGCTATACATCTGCCATAGTCATACCTGTGCCCAAGAAATCTAGCACTGCTTGTCTGAATGATTAAAGGCCTGTCTATAAGAGCTAGCACTAGCCGACAGGCACTTTAAGGCCATATGCACTTTAAATTGGAGCACTGAGCTCTTTTAGGCACTGTAACATTTTTGTATTGTTTGAAATACTTCTACTTTAGGGATTGCATTGTATGTATTCTTGTATGTTTTTATATTGTATGTTATACTGTATGTACTGTATGTTTGGCACAGAGACAAATCCCATTCAACCATGTGTTGAAATAGCAATAATATCTATCTATCGTTATTGCCTTGCATCAGCAAAGTGTTTATGTCACATGGAAATGCAATCGACCTACATAGGTTCCCAATACACAACAAGACAACCAGTGAAGGTGTAACAGAGGTAAGGTGTAACAGGTAAGGTGTAACAGAGGTAAGGTGTAACAGAGGTAAGGTGTAACAGGTAAGGTGTAACAGGTAAGGTCTAACAGAGGTAAGGTGTAACAGGTAAGGTGTAACAGGTAAGGTGTAACAGAGGTAAGGTGTAACAGGTAAGGTCTAACAGAGGTAAGGTGTAACAGGTAAGGTGTAACAGGTAAGGTGTAACATAGGTAAGGTGTAACAGGTAAGGTGTAACAGAGGTAAGGTGTAACAGGTAAGGTCTAACAGAGGTAAGGTGTAACAGGTAAGGTGTAACATGTAAGGTGTAACAGAGGTAAGGTGTAACAGGTAAGGTGTAACAGGTAAGGTGTAACATGTAAGGTCTAACAGAGGTAAGGTGTAACAGGTAAGGTGTAACAGGTAAGGTGTAACAGGTAAGGTGTAACAGAGGTAAGGTGTAACATGTAAGGTGTAACAGGTAAGGTGTAACAGAGGTAAGGTGTAACAGGTAAGGTGTAACAGGTAAGGTGTAACAGAGGTAAGGTGTAACAGGTAAGGTGTAACAGGTAAGGTGTAACAGGTAAGGTGTAACAGAGGTAATGTGTAACATGTAAGGTGTAACAGGTAAGGTGTAACAGGTAAGGTGTAACAGAGGTAAGGTGTAACAGGTAAGGTCTAACAGAGGTAAGGTGTAACAGGTAAGGTGTAACAGGTAAGGTGTAACATGTAAGGTGTAACAAAGGTAAGGTGTAACAGGTAAGGTGTAACAGGTAAGGTGTAACATGTAAGGTGTAACAGAGGTAAGGTGTAACAGGTAATGTGTAACAGAGTTAAGGTGTAACAGGTAAGGTGTAACATGTAAGGTGTAACAGAGGTAATGTGTAACAGGTAAGGTGTAACAGAGGTACGGTGTAACAGAGGTAAGGTGTAACAGGTAAGGTGTAACAGAGGTAAGGTGTAACAGGTAAGGTGTAACAGGTAAGGTGTAACAGGTAAGGTGTAACAGAGGTAAGGTGTAACAGAGGTAATGTGTAACAGAGGTAAGGTGTAACGGAGGACGTCATAGCCCATGTGCTGCACACAGCAGCATCACACCTGGACAAGAGGCAGGGGAACTATGTGAGAATGCTGTTCATCGACTACAGCTCAGCATTCAATACCATAGTCCCCTCCAAACTCATAGCCAAGCTCAGGGACCTGGGCTTGAACTATGACCTCTGCCAGTGGGTCTTGGACTTCCTGACGGGCAGACCCCAGGTGGTAAGAGCCGGCAACTGCACCTCCTCATCCATCACGCTATACATAGGAGCCCCCCAGGGCTGTGTTCTGAGCCCCCTCCTCTACTCCCTGTACACACATGACTGCGTAGCACAGCGGAACAACAACACCATCATCAAATTTGCTGATGACACAGTAGTGGTGGGCCTGATCTCTGCCAACGACGAAAGGGCCTACCTGGAAGAGGTAGAGAACCTGTCACAGTGGTGTCAGGAGAACTGCCTCTCCCTGAACGTCAGCAAAACAAAAGAGATGATTGTGGACTTCAGGAGGTCGGGGGTCAAGGACTACAGCCCCCTCAGCATCGACGGGGCACCGGTTGAGAGAGTGAACAGTTTCAAGTACCTCGGAGCCCACATATACGAGGACTTGACATGGACCACACACATTGACAGTGTTGTGAAGAAGGCACGACAACGCCTCTACTTCCTCAGGCGCCTAAGGAAGTTCCAAGTCAGTCAGAAGATCCTTAGGAACTTATACTCATGTACAATAGAGAGCATCCTGACCGGCAACATCACCTCCTGGTTTGGGAATAGCACTGCACAAGACCGTAGCAGACTACAAAGAGTGACACGTTCAGCCGAACGCACAATTGGAGGGGGGCTTCCCACCCTCCAGAACATTTACAACAAGCGGTGCAAGGGGAAGGCTAAGAGAATTATCAAAGACTCGAGCCACCCAAACAACTGCCTCTTTGAACTGCTGCGGTCAGGCAAGCGATACCGGAGTCTTAAGGCGAGCACAGAAAGACTCAGAAGAAGCTTCTATCCCCAGGCCATCAGGCTGCTAAACGAACAATAAACACTATGCAACAACCATCAAATGCACACAGCACACACACCCACAC
Organism: Notolepis coatsorum; assembly: GCF_963971535.1. Classification (NCBI taxonomy): domain Eukaryota; kingdom Metazoa; phylum Chordata; class Actinopteri; order Aulopiformes; family Paralepididae; genus Notolepis; species Notolepis coatsorum. The sequence goes on from NC_140165.1 coordinate 268,244,714, forward strand.
GCACACACTCACTTAAACAAACAACCCACTGCAGCACCCACTTTACACACTTTAGATCACACAAACACACTTTACACTTTATATTTATTGATAAAGGATTTGCACTACAACCTGTACACCTACTGTGAATTGTACCTAAATTGCACCTCGTCCCATTTCTGCCTTGCACTATATAGTATTGTATATTAGTACACTGCACAGTATTGTATATTGTATGGTAACTCAGTTACGTCTTCTGCATCGAACATTGTACATATGTCTAAACTGAACACTGTGACCTAATTTTTTTACTTCTAATTTTACTATGTTATTTTATTTCATACTTATCTTGTCTTGCACAGTCTCTGGAGCGTAACAGTAAGAAGCATTTTGTATAAAAGTATTCTGTACTTCTGTATGACAACTATTAAAGAAACTTGAAACTTGAAACTTGAAACAGGTAAGGTGTAACAGAGGTAAGGTGTAACAGAGGTACGGTGTAACAGAGGTAAGGTGTAACAGGCAAGGTGTAACAGGTAAGGTGTAACAGGTAAGGTGTAACAGGTAAGGTGTAACAGAGGTACGGTGTAACATGTAAGGTGTAACATGTAAAGTGTAACAGGTAAGGTGTAACAGAGGTAAGGTGTAACAGGTAAGGTGTAACATAGGTAAGGTGTAACATGTAAGGTGTAACAGGTAAGGTGTAACAGGTAAGGTGTAACAGGTAAGGTGTAACAGGTAAGGTGTAACAGAGGTAAGGTGTAACAGAGGTAAGGTGTAACAGGTAAGGTGTAACAGGTAAGGTGTAACAGAGGTAAGGTGTAACAGGTAAGGTGTAACAGAGGTAAGGTGTAACAGAGGTAAGGTGTAACAGGTAAGGTGTAACAGGTAAGGTGTAACAGGTAAGGTGTAACAGGTAAGGTGTAACAGGTAAGGTGTAACATAGGTAAGGTGTAACAGGTAAGGTGTAACAGAGGTAAGGTGTAACAGAGGTAAGGTGTAACAGGTAAGGTGTAACAGGTAAGGTCTAACAGAGGTAAGGTGTAACAGGTAAGGTGTAACAGGTAAGGTGTAACAGGTAAGGTGTAACCGAGGTAAGGAGTAACAGGTAAGGTGTAACAGGTAAGGTGTAACAGGTAAGGTGTAACAGAGGTAAGGTGTAACAGGTAAGGTGTAACAGGTAAGGTGTAACAGAGGTAAGGTGTAACAGGTAAGGTGTAACATGTAAGGTGTAACAGGTAAGGTGTAACAGAGGTAAGGTGTAACAGATAAGGTGTAACAGGTAAGGTGTAACAGGTAAGGTGTAACAGAGGTAAGGTGTAACAGGTAAGGTGTAACAGAGGTAAGGTGTAACAGGTAAGGTGTAACAGGTAAGGTGTAACAGAGGTAAGGTGTAACAGAGGTAAGGTGTAACAGAGGTAAGGTGTAACAGAGGTAAGGTGTAACAGGTAAGGTGTAACAGAGGTAAGGTGTAACAGGTAAGGTGTAACAGAGGTAAGGTGTAACAGGTAAGGTGTAACAGAGGTAAGGTATAACAGGTACGGTGTAACAGGTAAGGTGTAACAGGTAAGGTGTAACATGTAAGGTGTAACAGAGGTAAAGTGTAACAGAGGTAAGGTGTAACATAGGTAAGGTGTAACATGTAATGTGTAACAGGTAAGGTGTAACAGGTAAGGTGTAACAGGTAAGGTGTAACATAGGTAAGGTGTAACAGGTAAGGTGTAACAGGTAATGTGTAACAGAGGTAAGGTGTAACAGAGGTAAGGTGTAACAGGTAAGGTGTAACAGGTAAGGTGTAACAGAGGTAAGGTGTAACAGGTAAGGTGTAACAGGTAAGGTGCAACAGAGGTAAGGTGTAACAGAGGTAAGGTGTAACAGGTAAGGTGTAACATAGGTAAGGTTTAACAGGTAAGGTGTAACAGGTAAGGTGTAACATAGGTAAGGTGTAACAGGTAAGGTGTAACAGGTAAGGTGTAACAGGTAAGGTGTAACAGGTAAGGTGTAACAGAGGTAAGGTGTAAAATAGGTAAGGTGTAACAGGTAAGGTGTAACAGAGGTAAGGTGTAACAGGTAAGGTGTAACAGAGGTGAGGTGTAACAGGTAAGGTGTAACAGAGGTAAGGTGTAACAGGTAAGGTGTAACAGAGGTAAGGTGTAACATGTAAGGTGTAACACAGGTAATGTGTAACAGGTAAGGTGTAACAGGTAAGGTGTAACAGGTAAGGTGTAACAGGTAAGGTGTAACAGAGGTAAGGTGTAACAGGTAAGGTGTAACAGAGGTAAGGTGTAACAGGTAAGGTGTCACAGGTAAGGTGTAACATGTAAGGTGTAACAGGTAAGGTGTAACAGGTAAGGTGTAACAGAGGTAAGGTGTAACAGGTAAGGTGTAACAGAGGTAAGGTGTAACTGGTAAGGTGTCACAGGTAAGGTGTAACAGAGGTAAGGTGTAACAGGTAAGGTGTAACAGGTAAGGTGTAACAGAGGTAAGGTGTAACAGGTAAGGTGTAACAGAGGTAAGGTGTAACAGGTAAGGTGTAACAGAGGTAAGGTGTAACAGGTAAGGTGTAACAGGTAAGGTGTAACAGAGGTAAGGTGTAACAGGTAAGGTGTAACAGGTAATGTGTAACAGAGGTAAGGTGTAACATAGGTAAGGTGTAACAGGTAAGGTCTAACAGGTAAGGTGTAACAGGTAAGGTGTAACAGAGGTAAGGTGTAACAGGTAAGGTGTAACAGGTAAGGTGTAACAGAGGTAAGGTGTAACAGGTAAGGTGTAACAGGTAATGTGTAACAGAGGTAAGGTGTAACATAGGTAAGGTGTAACAGGTAAGGTCTAACAGGTAAGGTGTAACAGGTAAGGTGTAACAGAGGTAAGGTGTAACAGGTAAGGTGTAACAGAGGTAAGGTGTAACAGAGGTAAGGTGTAACATAGGTAATGTGTAACAGGTAATGTGTAACAGGTAAGGTGTAACAGGTAATGTGTAACAGGTAAGGTGTAACAGGTAAGGTGTAACAGAGGTAAGGTGTAACAGAGGTAAGGTGTAACATAGGTAATGTGTAACATGTAAGGTGTAACAGAGGTAAGGTGTAACAGAGGTAAGGTGTAACAGAGGTAAGGTGTAACAGGTAAGGTGTAACAGGTAAGGTGTAACAGAGGTGAGGTGTAACAGGTAAGGTGTAACAGGTAAGGTCTAACAGGTAAGGTGTAACAGTTAAGGTGTAACAGAGGTGATGTGTAACAGGTAATGTGTAACAGGTAAGGTGTAACAGGCAAGGTGTAACAGGTAATGTGTAACAGGTAAGGTGTAACAGAGGTAAGGTGTAACAGGTAGGGTGTAACAGCGGTAATGTGTAACAGAGGTAAGGTGTAACAGAGGTAAGGTGTAACAGAGGTAAGGTGTACCAGGTACGGTGTAACAGGTAATGTGTAACAGGTAAGGTGTAACAGAGGTGAGGTGTAACAGGTAAGGTGTAACATGTAAGGTGTAACAGGTAAGGTGTAACATAGGTGAGGTGTAATAGGTAAGGTGTAACAGGTAAGGTGTAACAGGTAAGGTGTAACATAGGTGGGGTGTAACAGGTAAAGTGTAACAGGTAAGGTGTAACAGGTAAGGTGTAGCAGGTAATGTGTAACAGAGGTAAGGTGTAACAGGTAATGTGTAACAGGTAAGGTGTAACAGGTAAGGTGTAACAGGTAAGGTGTAACAGGTAAGGTGTAACATGTAAGGTGTAACAGAGGTAAGGTGTAACAGGTAAGGTGTAACAGAGGTAAGGTGTAACAGGTAAGGTGTAACAGGTAAGGTGTAACAGCGGTAAGGTGTAACAGGTAATGTGTAACATAGGTAATGTGTAACAGGTAAGGTGTAACAGGTAAGGTGTAATCCTCTGTCCTGATTCTCCTGCACCTGTCTGCAGGCCTCTCCTCTGTCCTGATTCTCCTCTACCTGTCTGCAGGCCTCTCCTCTGTCCTGATTCTCCTGCACCTGTCTGCAGGCCTCTCCTCTGTCCTGATTCTCCTCTACCTGTCTGCAGGCCTCTCCTCTGTCCTGATTCTCCTCTACCTGTCTGCAGGCCTCTCCTCTGTCCTGATTCTCCTGCACCTGTCTGCAGGCCTCTCCTCTGTCCTGATTCTCCTCTACCTGTCTGCAGGCCTCTCCTCTGTCCTGATTCTCCTCTACCTGTCTGCAGGTCTCTCCTCTGTCCTGATTCTCCTGCACCTGTCTGCAGGCCTCTCCTCTGTCCTGATTCTCCTCTACCTGTCTGCAGGCCTCTCCTCTGTCCTGATTCTCCTGCACCTGTCTGCAGGCCTCTCCTCTGTCCTGATTCTCCTCTACCTGTCTGCAGGCCTCTCCTCTGTCCTGATTCTCCTCTACCTGTCTGCAGGCCTCTCCTCTGTCCTGATTCTCCTCTACCTGTCTGCAGGTCTCTCCTCTGTCCTGATTCTCCTCTACCTGTATGCAGGCCTCTCCTCTGTCCTGATTCTCCTCTACCTGTCTGCAGGCCTCTCCTCTGTCCTGATTCTCCTCTACCTGTCTGCAGGTCTCTCCTCTGTCCTG
>NC_140165.1:268259244-268284744 GCF_963971535.1 Notolepis coatsorum
GCAGGCCTCTCCTCTGTCCTGATTCTCCTGCACCTGTCTGCAGGCCTCTCCTCTGTCCTGATTCTCCTGCACCTGTCTGCAGGTCTCTCCTCTGTCCTGATTCTCCTGCACCTGTCTGCAGGCCTCTCCTCTGTCCTGATTCTCCTCTACCTGTCTGCAGGCCTCTCCTCTGTCCTGATTCTCCTGCACCTGTCTGCAGGCCTCTCCTCTGTCCTGATTCTCCTCTACCTGTCTGCAGGCCTCTCCTCTGTCCTGATTCTCCTCTACCTGTCTGCAGGCCTCTCCTCTGTCCTGATTCTCCTGCACCTGTCTGCAGGCCTCTCCTCTGTCCTGATTCTCCTCTACCTGTCTGCAGGCCTCTCCTCTGTCCTGATTCTCCTCTACCTGTCTGCAGGTCTCTCCTCTGTCCTGATTCTCCTGCACCTGTCTGCAGGCCTCTCCTCTGTCCTGATTCTCCTCTACCTGTCTGCAGGCCTCTCCTCTGTCCTGATTCTCCTCTACCTGTCTGCAGGCCTCTCCTCTGTCCTGATTCTCCTGCACCTGTCTGCAGGCCTCTCCTCTGTCCTGATTCTCCTCTACCTGTCTGCAGGCCTCTCCTCTGTCCTGATTCTCCTCTACCTGTCTGCAGGCCTCTCCTCTGTCCTGATTCTCCTCTACCTGTCTGCAGGTCTCTCCTCTGTCCTGATTCTCCTCTACCTGTATGCAGGCCTCTCCTCTGTCCTGATTCTCCTCTACCTGTCTGCAGGCCTCTCCTCTGTCCTGATTCTCCTCTACCTGTCTGCAGGTCTCTCCTCTGTCCTGATTCTCCTCTACCTGTCTGCAGGCCTCTCCTCTGTCCTGATTCTCCTGCACCTGTCTGCAGGCCTCTCCTCTGTCCTGATTCTCCTGCACCTGTCTGCAGGCCTCTCCTCTGTCCTGATTCTCCTCTACCTGTCTGCAGGTCTCTCCTCTGTCCTAATTCTCCTCTACCTGTCTGCAGGTCTCTCCTCTGTCCTGATTCTCCTGCACCTGTCTGCAGGCCTCTCCTCTGTCCTGATTCTCCTACACCTGTCTGCAGGCCTCTCCTCTGTCCTGATTCTCCTCTACCTGTCTGCAGGCCTCGACCCTGTCCTGATTCTCCTCTACCTGTCTGCAGGTCTCTCCTCTGTCCTGATTCTCCTCTACCTGTCTGCAGGCCTCTCCTCTGTCCTGATTCTCCTCTACCTGTCTGCAGGCCTCTCCTCTGTCCTGATTCTCCTGCACCTGTCTGCAGGCCTCTCCTCTGTCCTGATTCTCCTCTACCTGTCTGCAGGTCTCTCCTCTGTCCTGATTCTCCTCTACCTGTCTGCAGGTCTCTCCTCTGTCCTGATTCTCCTGCACCTGTCTGCAGGCCTCTCCTCTGTCCTGATTCTCCTACACCTGTCTGCAGGCCTCTCCTCTGTCCTGATTCTCCTCTACCTGTCTGCAGGCCTCGACCCTGTCCTGATTCTCCTCTACCTGTCTGCAGGCCTCTCCTCTGTCCTGATTCTCCTCTACCTGTCTGCAGGCCTCTCCTCTGTCCTGATTCTCCTCTACCTGTCTGCAGGCCTCTCCTCTGTCCTGATTCACCTGCACCTGTCGGCAGCCTTCGACACAGTCAGATCCTCCTGGCGTCCCTCGCAGGAATGGGAGTGGCTGGCTCGGCGCTGGCTCTGTGCTGGCTCGGCGCTGGCTCGGCGCTGGCTCTGTGCTGGCTCTGTGCTGGCTCTGCGCTGGCTCTGTGCTGGCTCTGTGCTGGCTCTGTGCTGGCTCTGCGCTGGCATGGCTGACATCCTAGCTTGACGACCGCTCCTACCAAGTGTCATGGAGAGGGACCCTGTCGGCCTGTCGCCCCCTGCGGACGGGTGTCCCCCAGGGCTCGGTCCTTGGATCCATTCTCTTCTCCCTCTACACCAAATCTCTGGGTAACATTATATATTTTATTTCACCACATCTCTTGTGGTTGCAGACAGGAACTGCTCTACGCAATGCTTAGTTACCCACTCTCCATTAACATGAGACCCTCTGGGAGAGTAGTGTGGCGATATTTGACATTGAATTTCATAACTAATATGTGTGAATAATTAGAGAATTCATAATGTAAAAACAGGGCTTAGCCAAAAGTGATTATTGGTGTTAGATAAGACATTCCAAACAAACCCCGCTCAGGGTAAGACTGAATTAGAGAACAACAGTTGCCGGTCATAAAAGGCCGCATGGGAAGTCACACCCCACAGAGGAAACGGTGGCTCACTCTATCTAGCAGATAACTAGCAGACACATTCAAGGAACTATCAAGTCAGCATACTTTATATAGGAAAATCTGGTATTAAAATATGTAACTTATTACATTAACCATATCAATGTAGAAGGTAACTTACAAAGAAGAATACCATTTAGAATGTCACCCGAGTATGAAAGTAATAGTGTTATTACACTCTTGTTATAAAATCCTGGTATATTTATCACAGTAATATGATCTGGTAAATAAAGGTTGGTGTGGTCTCATATATGATGTCTGGTATCAGCCTAGAGGCAATGACTGTACTGGGATGATATGAGAGGTCTGTAGGTCATTACACAAACCATATAGATTGGAAAATCAGAAATGGTACATGAAGGAATGTTGATGCATTCAGAGGAGACACAGGCAGGCCCCCCCCTCTGTCCAAACATGAGAAGCCACAGCCCAAAGGAGGGGGCCATCGACACCAACCCCCACACGAGGACAAGGACCTGTTGGGGCCAGCCACAACAAGAAGACACCGACGGGGGCCACCGGCGGCCCCCCCTTCTGTTTACTGAAAGAAGACCGGTACTTGTGATTGGTTCAACCGGTTTAAAAATAAGAGAGGTCATTTAAGCCTATAAGTATGAGAGCAGAACAGTTAGTTGGCAGGCCAGCCCACCTACCCGTCCCCAGGGGGGGTCCGGCTGAGCCTCCCACCACACCACCAGAGAAATGTGCTGCCGTTTCATGTGAGTAGAATCATGGACCCATTATTGTTGGTTAGAGTAACATGTACAGATTCCGATCTGTTGACCAGGTTTACTCATGTGAAATGCTCAGACTATTCTCTATTCCATGGATAAACATGACTGCTATTTTATGTGCAACAATGTCTTGATGTAGGGAAGCCACCGTGTTTTGGGCTATTTTGATTAACCTCATCAAACCTTCTGTACAATCATGTATTATGCTGAATAATTCCTGTGTGCAACTGATGCCTTAATCCACCCTTGACCCTTTGGCAAATAAATCAGTTGAGTTGAAATATAGTTCCTTTTGCCTGGACTGCACGTTTATTTCTCTATCTGACTAAGTCAGGGGAGAAGACCATGTTTCCCTCGCTCTCCTTTCCTCCTTCCAGTTAGCAACCTCCTTGTACTGCAAATAAACCATAGGTTTGTATAGGATTATACGACAGAAATGGTGCCTGTCTGACCCGCTCTGTTGTGCCCCCCCCTGAAGATGTGCGGTGAGGTTTGTGTGGCTGGCTGCTCAGAGCCACGGCCCTGCTTGCACGTTGGGGACATACAGAAAAAAAGCCGGGGGTTGATGCGTTCATTAAGGGGTTTGCAGTGCAGGGTTTTGCTGTCTTGATGGAGGACCAGGGGAGAGATGGAGGCTGGTTGTGTAGCCACTAGTTGGGGCCCGGGGTGAATATAGCCTTTGCGTACAGGAATGGTGGAGTGGTGATTAGGTTAGACGGTCCAAAGGTAAAGGGAACGCGCTTGTTGTTCAGTAAATATACAATCATGTGCTTTTTTGTATGGTTATTCAGAAACAGGAGGCCGTTTCCGGCCTGCTCGCTGGGGGTTTATGGCAATAAGTACGGGCAGCGTATTTCGTGCCAGGCCCTTGCGGACAGGGGGATAGTACTTTTTTATTTTTGTTGTTGTTGTTTAAAAAGCGACGGCCCGACGATTGGTTATTAAGTCATATTTAGGGACAGCTGGGGTTAGGAGGCGTTGAAGAGCAGAAGTGCACGATAATGGTGATACAGGGTGTCATAAGTTTAGGAGGCTGTGTCGATTAAGCAGACCTGATGAGGGAAAGTACACGGATTGTATGTCTGTCTGGTAAATGTAATAGCTTAAGGTGACCCAAAGGGGGGATAGGTAAATTACTTGAAGGGTAAGGCGAGGAGTGGTTAGGGAGGAGGTAGGCACTCCGAACCTCTAGCCATTAGCAGGCGGCGGTGGAATCGGAAGATTCCCTGGGCACGTTAAATCCCTCTATAGTCGCTGGGGAGATACTGAAGGCCCTCGTGTCTGGCAAGATGACCAACATCTTACTGTGTTTCCGTCTAGTCGGCCCAGGAAACGTTGCACGTAAGTAAGTGTGGGCACTGGGTGGTTCGTGGACGACGGTCCACACCTAGAAGTGGGGCAGTGCCCCGGAAGGGGCACAGCACCTGCTGTGAACAGGCTAGGCTGGTGAAAACGGTCAACGTTTCCATACCCATAGCAAGTGGGATGGGGAGCAGACCGTAGGTTTCAAAACTGAGTGGCTGATAGGTACTACGGACAATTAGCTGCTTGGGGTCCTGATTTGATGACAGACTATGAGATCTCTATCGACTGCATCACCGGCCGGTCAGAGAGCATTATGACCCTATTGGCATAAATGCGTCTGGCTCAATGTACAGTCAGGCCACAATAAACCGAAACCGAATGCGTTAGTAGGCGAGTTGTGCTTCTGTGATCAGCAGGTTTGAAAAGAACCACTGGGAAGCAGAAGGGTAAGGGGTGTCGATTCAGTGGAATCTGGACTGTCACTCCTATGATTGGAAAGGGACCCAGCCTAAAACTCCACCTGAAGGTAAAATAAGGGGACTTCTTCCGTTCCTGAGAGGAGACCTTACCACCGGAAGTGGAGACCTGCATCTCTGTTGGGGGAGAGGGGCCGGCGTCGGGCAAGGCAGCCAAGGCTGGTTGTACCGTCGTAGCGGACTACCTAAACCTTACGGGGAGAGGTGCATCTGAGTAGGGGAAGGAGTGCATCCGAACGGGAGGAGGGTACTCTTAACTGGAAGGAGGTTAAAAGGGTCAAAGCGAGAACGTGATTATAGTTACAGAAATGCAGGAAGTGGGACTGTGAGGTGACTGGACAGTGATGGACAATGCAGAGTAGTCAGATCTTAAAGATATTTATGTATTTGTGTAAAAATGTATGATCATAGCAAACTTGGCCGGGTTGTTGTGTTGTTAAACGTGGATCAGGACGGTATACGAGTCTGAAGCGAGTCATATTGGAAGTTGGGGCTAACTAGCTTAGCTCTGTGGAAGAGCCGCGGTAATCTATGGACGTTAAGGCGGTGATGTGAGAGATTTGACGAAAGACTGTGGGAGCAATTGTTGTCAAACTTAGACTGCAGATGATACCACAGAGTGATGATACCACAGAGTGATGATACCACAGAGTGATGATACCACTGAGTGATGATAAAATTATGATACCACAGAGTGATGATACCACAGAGTGATGATACCACAGAGTGATGATACAATTATGATACCACAGAGTGATGATACCACAGAGTGATGATAAAATGATGATGCCACAGAGTGATGATACCACAGAGTGATGATACCACAGCGTGATGATAAAATTATGATACCACAGAGTGATATTATTTTCTTTTTTTTCAGTGGATGAAAGGATCTGGTTGAAGCCTAGAACTAAGCATGCCAAGCTCACTACAGGATGTTAGATCTCGTGGTGAGCCAACTGACCACTTTTAGTATGGCCATATCTAGTTATAGTTGCCTGGGAGTTCTGAATGCATATGAATGAAATTGAAGTTTGACAAATTTTAGTTTTTCTTTCCTTTCAGAGAACTCTAATTTTCAGGATTGGATGTGTTGTATAACTGTGAGATATTGGATGGAAGGGGTTTATGTATCATATCATTTGGTTGGGTGACAAGGCTTAGGTGGTATTTTAATTTTAACATTATTTGAATTAATTTCTTTTGAATGTCTTAGAAGTTAACAGCCACTGTTGTGTGTGGATGGGCGATTGGATTTAGATTTTTAGGTTTATTTTCTATTTTTTTATCTGTACTTTTCTGGACTGAATGTGTTTGTATGGAGCCTGTGGAACTGTCAAGTCACAAGGACATGTTTGAATGGAACGGTTGTGTGATGATGATGATGATGATGATGATGATGATGATGATGATGAGTGAAAAGGTTGTGTGCATGTGAAGTTTGAAGCTTGTTCTTTTTATTCCTTTAATATTTTCTTGGTATGCATGAAGCGTTCACAAGTGGTCTGCCACGTGTGTAATAGGAGGATGTGTTTGGTTTATTTTGGTTTTTCTTTCCTTTCTAAAAACCTTTAATTTTAATGTTTGGTGCTTCTTCTTTTTATTGCTTTGCTGTTTTGGTAATGAATGGTGATTTCACATGTGGAATTCCTGTGTCCAATCTGAGAAAGGTATTACCTGACTTCTATCAGCATGTGACTTGCAACACCAGAGGCGGTAACATCCTAGATCACTGTTACACGCAATTTAAAGGTGGCTACAAGGCTCATTCTGATAGTGGCTTTGGTAAATCAGATCACGCGTCAATCTTTCTTTCACCAATGTACAAACAGAGAATCAAAAGTACTCCTGTAGTCTCGCGAGAGGTGCAGAAATGGGATTTGACGTCAGAGGAGACGCTCCGGTCTGCGTTTGACTGCACAGACTGGAATGTGTTCCGCGACACAGATAACATTAATGTCTACACGGAAACAGTGCTGGACTATGTTTGTACTATGGTGGAAGAAACAATCCCCACTACCAAAATGAGAGTTTACCCAAATCAAAAACCCTGGGTAGACAAATCCGTCCGTGAAGCTCTGAGAGAGCGCACCAAAGCATACAACGACGGCCTAGTGGCAGGCAACATGAATGACCACAAGGTGGCGCGATACAACGTAAGGAGGACAGTGTCAGAGGCCAAACGGCGCTACAGGGATAAAATTGAACTCCAGTTTGAACAAGCTGACTCTAGAGCTATGTGGCAGGGGCTCAAAACGATGACAGACTACAAAGGCGCCTCCCTCAAACTGAACAGTGACATCTCCTTAGCAAATGACCTCAATACCTTCTATGCGAGGTTTGATGCTGGTAATAACAACACCAGCTCACAAGCCACGGCAATGGGGGGGGGGGGGGGTCGGCTGCTGATGGAGGCGCAGTGTTCAGGGTAACAGAGCATGAGGTGAGGCGGACCTTTAAAAAAGTGAATATCAGGAAGGCAGCAGGTCCGGACGGCATCCCCGGCCGCGTCCTAAAAGTCTGTGCCGACCAACTGGCCCCAGTATTCACTGACATATTTAACCTGTCCCTAGAACAGGCTGTCATCCCCACCTGCCTGAAGAAGTCCACTATTATCCCTGTACCCAAAAAATCCAAGCCTGCTTGCCTCAACGACTACCGCCCTGTAGCTCTGACCTCCATAGCCATGAAGTGCTTTGAGAAGCTAGTAAAGGGCTACATCTGCTCCTCCCTCCCCATCAACATGGACCCCCTGCAATTTGCATACCGCCCCAACAGGTCCACGGAGGACGCCATAGCCCATGTGCTGCACACAGCAGCATCACACCTGGACAAGAGGCAGGGGAACTATGTGAGAATGCTATTCATCGACTACAGCTCGGCATTCAATACCATAGTCCCCTCCATACTCATAGCCAAGCTCAGGGACCTGGGCTTGAACTATGACCTCTGCCAGTGGGTCTTGGACTTCCTGACTGGCAGACCCCAGGTGGTGAGAGCAGGCAACTGCACCTCCTCATCCATCACCTTCAACATAGGTGTTCTGAGTCCCCTCCTCTACTCCCTGTACACACACGACTGTGTGGCTCAGCGGAGTAGCAATACAATCATCAAATTTGCTGACGACACAGTGGTGGTGGGCCTGATCTCTGCCAACGACGAGAGGGCCTACCTGGAAGAGGTCAAGGTCCTGGCGGGATGGTGCCAGGAAAACAGCCTCTCCCTGAACGTCAGCAAAACAAAGGAGATGATTGTGGACTTCAGGAGGTCGGGGGTCAAGGACTACAGCCCCCTCAGCATCGACGGGGCACCGGTTGAGAGAGTCAACAGCTTTAAGTACCTCAGAGCCTACATATCCGAGGACTTGACATGGACCTCACACATTGACAGTGTTGTGAAGAAGGCACGACAACGCCTCTACTTCCTCAGGCGCCTAAGGAAGTTCCAAGTCAGTCAGAAGATCCTTAAGAACTTCTACTCATGTACAATAGAGAGCATCTTGACCGGCAACATCACCTCCTGGTTTGGGAATAGCACTGCACAAGACCGAAGCAGACTACAAAGAGTGACACGTTCAGCCGAACGCACAATTGGAGGGGGGCTCCCCACCCTCCAGAACATTTACAACAAGCGTTGCAAGGGCAAGGCTAAGAGAATCATTAAAGACTCCAGTCACCCGAACAACTGCCTCTTTGAACTGCTGCGGTCAGGCAAGCGATACCGGAGTCTCAAGGCGAGCACAGAAAGACTCAGAAGAAGCTTCTATCCCCAGGCCATCAGGCTGCTAAACGAACAATGAATGAACACTACACAACAACAACCACCAAACGCACATAGCACACACATCCACACGCACACACTCACTTTAAACAAACACACTGTAGCACCCACTCCACACACTTTATAGCACACACCCACTTTAAACAAACACACTGTAGCACCCACTCCCCACACTTTATATTTATTGATGAAGGATTGCACTACAACTCGTACACCTTACTGTAAATTGTACCTAAATTGTACCTCATCCCATTTCTGCTTTGCACTATATAGTACTGTACATTAGTACACTGCATAGTATTGTATATTATATGGTAACTCAGAACATTGTACATATGTCTATACCGAACACTGTGACCTCATTTTCTTCTTCTTCTAAATTCATGCTATATTATGTTATTATGTTATTTGATACTATCTTGTCTAGCACAGTCTCTGGAGCGTAACAGTAAGAAGCATTTTGTATGAAAGTATTCTGTACTTCTGTATGACAACTATTAAAGAAACTTGAAACTTGAACTTGAAACTTGATGCCTTAATCCACCCTTGACCCTTTGGCAAATAAATCAGTTGAGTTGAAATATAGTTCCTTTTGCCTGGACTGCATGTTTATTTCTCTATCTGACTAAGTCAGGGGAGAAGACCATGTTTCCCTCGCTCTCCTTTCCTCCTTCCAGTTAGCAACCTCCTTGTACTGCAAATAAACCTTAGGTTTGTATAGGATTCTACGATAGTAGAACTACAGGTAACAGCGAAATTACAGACAGCGTTTGACAGCAAACCATAAATTATGCTTACGCCAAATTATACATGAATTGTCTTGAGGTATGACATGTCGAAACCATGGCAACGGATTATGGCAGCCGTGAAAAACGCTGTGTGTTTTGATTGAATGAACGAGGACAGATAAAGCTGTCATGTGGTATAAACATGTCAATCAATCTACTCCATGCTGGCTGTGTGTGTGTGTGTGTGTGTGTGTGTGTGTGTGTGTGTGTGTGTGTGTGTGTGTGTGTGTGTGTGTGTGTGTGTGTGTGTGTGTGTGTGTGTGTGTGTGTGTGTGTGTGTGTGTGTGTGTGTGTGTGTGTGTGTGTGTGTGTGTGTGTGTGTGTCAGTATCTGGTTTGTGTGTGTGTGTTAGTGTCTGATTTGTGTGTATGTGTGTGTGTGTGTGTGTTAGTGTCTGATTTGTGTGTATGTGTGTGTGTGTGTGTGTGTGTGTGTGTGTGTGTGTTAGTGTCTGATTTGTGTATGTGTGTGTGTTAGTGTCTGATTTGTTTGTATGTGTGTGTACAGAGCCGTCAGGGGCATGCGAGAGGTGCGGTCGCACAGGACCTCGCACCTAGGAGGCCTCGCAATATATATATATTTCTTTTTTTATATAAAAATTAAAATAAATAAAATCTAGTTTTTTTGTTTCGTTTTGCTTACATGCTTATATATTTCACATTAGACACGTTTGTAGAATAGTAATATGCATATAAACTGCCTCACTATGCGACAGCGTGACTGCATCATCTATCAAGCACATTGGCACGTGGGGTGGTGGTCAGGTGTAAGGTGGATGGTGTGTGTGGCAGAGTGGTGGTAATTAGAGTTTTGAGACACAATGTCAAGAGGAGATAAATGGAGGACATTTGACTCAGGCAATGAACACAAAAAAAGCAAAGAAAAAAGAAGTGTTCAATACCTCGCTGAGAGGTTAATTTGATAAATTCATCACAGGAGGCAGCAGTGACCAATTTGCTTCCAAACGCTGCCCCAATTTAGTTTAATCATGATTCATCACGTCTTTAATTTCCTGCGCGATATCCAGTATGGTCTTTGATCTCGATTGTTCGTCAGATTGGTAGACAGCATGTCTTTTATAATGTTCCACCTGGTTGGCTTTGATCCTGGCTATTGCCACCGCCAAAGGATCTACGCCTTTCCGAATTAGGTTAAGGCAGTACCAGATCCATATGCTGATTGCGCCCATTCCGATCATCATGAATGCGAGGAGATACACATCTTCTACGTCCTCAATCTCAAGTGGAAAAAAACAGATTGGGTTCCACCTGCCGTAGGTATCTATTGTATAACCCGATTGAAAGCTTCCGAGTGGACAGAGCGGATCAGCCGCATTCTGCTTCCTGGAATAAAATATGCGATCTATCGCTGCAAATGACCAGCTTATTAGATCCATATCGCAGTTGATTAGGAAGTTGAGTTGTTTCTGTTGAAAAAGCTTGAGTCGACACGACAGGACGGCTTCAGGGAGGTAGTGGCGGTGAAAGACGAGAATCCACACGGCAGCCAGACAGCTTCGGGAGGAGACGAGAAGGCAGTGGTGGGGGTGGCCTTGGAGGTCCGGGAGAGGGAAATATATGTGACTGTACTCTGGCTTGGAGATGAGCTGTTGTTAGCAATGTTGCCGCTTCTATGTCTGCTGATAAACAAAAGCAGATGGCTGATGCGAGAATAGCTTTGTTGGGTATTCTATCCTCTATCCAATATCTTTCGTGTCAGGGATTAACCATTAGAGGAAAAACAGACGAGGAGTACAATTTGACCCATTTGCTAAACTTGCGTGCCCAAGATATCCCAGAATTACAGTCATGGCTGGCTCGTAAGGAGAGCAAGTGGCTACCTTATGCTATCCTAAACGAGATGACTGAAATAATGGGCCATGATGTGCTGAGAACGTTAATTGAAGAAATACAGTCTGCTGCGTTTTTCTCTGTGATTAATTTATGGACGAGACAACCGACATCACGGTCAAAGTGCAGGTGTCTATCTGCTTCTGTTTTGTGACTGAAAATCTGGAGCCAGAGGAACTTTTTGTTGGATTTTATGAGACATAAAAAACAACAGCAGACGCACTTTTTCAGCTGTTAAAAGATGTTCTGATTGATTGATTGATTGATTGATTGATTGAAAAGCGTATTAACCGATTGCAGAATGGGTACAGTACAGCTCAATACATACAATTGTTAAGCGGATGCAGACCAGAGAAAGACTTTCGTCTTGTTTACATCAGGGTCCCCCAGTTTACATCAGGGTCCCTACATGAGATTCCCACTGCCAATCGGTAAATGTAGAGGCCAGTCACCAGTGCTACGACGGCGCGTCAAATGTTTCTGGCATTCGAACAACAAGCTTGCGTCACAAGAATGTGTCACGAAAGAGTAGCTGTGTTAAGAATAGTGCCAGCCTCGTGATATTATTATTAAGAATACGTTGACTTGATACATTGATCTACTCCAGTGCCGTCTGACAGATTCGGCCATCAGACGCTGCTTGCGTGTAACGGAGATGTATATCTGTTATTTAGTGGACTAGTGGACAGAACTACTGGACATTTTCTTTGACATAAGTAGATTTTTCGTTTTTGTTTATTTATTAAGTTAATATAAACCGCGTTTTGAACGTTTTTGAGGTTGTGAAATACACGCTTTTGATTTCTATAAGTGGCGAGTGATGTTTTTATCATTGTCCGCTTATTTCTCAGAGAGAAATTTGACTTGTATGCCCAGCCTCAGGCTATTATTATTAAGAATACGTTGACTTGTATGCCCAACCTCAGGCTATTATTATTAAGAATACGTTGACTTGTATGCCCAACCTCAGGCTATTATTATTAAGAATACGTTGACTTGTATGCCCAGCCTTGGGCTACCAGCTGACAGGCAGAGCTGCGTTCGTAATGGGTGTTTGTTCTAGACGTGTGTGTGTGTGTGTGTTTGCGCGTGTGTCGGAAATGTGTGCATTTGACAACTTTTTCCAAATCCGTATAGCAACAAATTTGTTTGTTTGTTTGTAGGCTATGGTTAAGAAAGTTAATCTTGGGCGTGGGGGTAGGGCATTCAACTGTTTTGAGCACCCACTGGCAGAAACATAAATCGGGGCCTATGTCTGAGTGCTTATTGTTATTGTTGTAAATTATTTGAAGTGCAAGTAGGCCTATAGGCTGCATATATCACCGGGGTT
The DNA here is from genome assembly GCF_963971535.1 of Notolepis coatsorum. NCBI lineage: Eukaryota > Metazoa > Chordata > Actinopteri > Aulopiformes > Paralepididae > Notolepis > Notolepis coatsorum. The sequence goes on from NC_140165.1 coordinate 268,271,765, forward strand.
TCCCAGGGTGTTCCCCGCCCAGAGGCACATATCAACCCCCCTGGCTGTTATTATTTAGCCTATATTTGGGTTTTGGGAATGTGTTGTGAGATGGGGATTTTGTTTTGTGCGATGTTGTAATAAACAAGCATTACTATACAAACTCATATCGTGTCAAGGCTTCATTATAATAATCAAACGTGTTGTGTGTAAAATGTGTGTTTATATATATACAATTTCATACTGATTGGAGACGACCAGCTCATTTAATATTTTTTTGACATTTAAGGCAAAAATAGGTATTCATTCATTAATTAAAACATTTCGCACAGGGCCTCGCATTTCTCCCAGACGGCTCTGTGTGTGAATGTGTGTGTGTTAGTGTCTGAATTGTGTGTATGTGTGTGTGTTCGTGTCTGAATTGTGTGTGTGTGTGTTAGTGTCTGATTTGTGTGTGTGTGTGCGTGTGTGTGTGTGTGTGTGTGTGTGTGTGTGTGTGTGTGTGTGTGTGTGTGTGTGTGTGTGTGTGTGTGTGTGTGTGTGTGTGTGTGTGTGTGTGTGTGTGTGTGTGTGTGGCCACGTCCCCATTAATTGATTCCATGTTAACTTATAATGATTATGAACCATGTTGCCGTAGCGACCCAGAGACAGTCTGGAGGAATATGATGAGGGAACCAATCAGGTTAGAGACAGTCTGGAGGAAGATGATGAGTGAACCAATCAGGTTAGAGACAGTCTGGAGGAAGATGATGAGGGAACCAATCAGGTTAGAGACAGTCTGGAGGAAGATGATGAGGGAACCAATCAGGTACGGCTGGATGCATGGATGGATGGAAGGATGGATGGATGGATGGATGGATGGATGGATGGATGGATGGATGGATGGATGGATGGATGGATGGATGGATGTGTGGATGGATGGATGGATGGATGGATGGATGGATGGATGGATGGGTGGATGGATGGATGGATGGGTGGATGGATGGATGGGTGGATGGATGGAAGGATGAATGGATGGATGGATGGATGGATGGATGGATGGATGGATGGATGGATGGATGGATGGATGGATGGATGGAAGGATGAATGGATGGACTCTTTCCTCACCTCCCGTCTGGACTATGCAAACTCTGTTTTCTTAGGGCTACCCTGCAACGCCCTGAACAAGCTACAATATTTACAAAAGTCTGCTGCTAGGGTTCTCACCTGCAACAAGTCCTGGCACCACATCACCCCCAGCCTCATCCACCTCCACTGGCTTCCAGTCAAGTTCAAGATCCTCCTCATCACCTACAAATCCCTTCACTCCCTGCCCCCCAGTACCTAGCTGACCTCCTCCATCCCTACATCCCTTCACTCCCTGGTACCTAGCTGACCCCCTCCATCCCTACATCCCTTCACTCCCTGGCCCCCTGGTACCTAGCTGACCTCCTCCATCCCTACATCCCTTCACTCCCTGGTACCTAGCTGACCTCCATCCCTACATCCCTTCACTCACTGGTACCTAGCTGACCTCCTCCATCCCTACATCCCTTCACTCCCTGGTACCTAGCTGACCTCCTCCATCCCTACATCCCTTCACTCACTGGTACCTAGCTGACCTCCTCCATCCCTACATCCCTTCACTCTCCGGTACCTAGCTGACCCCCTCCATCCCTACATGAGAATGGCGCTGCTCCGACGGCCGCCTTTCTGTTAGCTTTGTCGAGACTGTGCTTACTTTTGTTAATTTTGATAGTTTTAAGACTTTTATTTGCACCAACTGTTGGTGCATTATATGTGTATGACCGTCAGTCACTCATTGACATTGGATTAAGAAAAACGTACCGACTGGATTGCTCTCTGGATCGGATTGCTGAACAACAACAGTGGCCAGCGGAGATCCTTTGTTGTGGCCGAGGCAAGGAAAAGGCGCGACGGCGAGGAAGAAGAGCTGGGGTCCGAAACAGATTGAGATCCAAGCGACACAGAACCACATTGCCCAGCATATTGTTGGCCAATGTTCAATCGATAGGAAACAAACTGGACGACATCAGAGCACGGATCCAATTCCAGAGGGACATTCGGGACTGCAACGTCCTCTGTTTCACCGAGACTTGGTTGTCTCCGGACGTCCCAAACCATGCAATAGAACCGGCAGATCACTTCTTCGTTCTCCGTAAGGACCGAACGGCAGAAGAATCACTAAAGACGAGAGGAGGCGGCATAGCTTTCATGGTAAACAAGGAGTGGTGCGATATAGGCAATGCAAAGGAATTGTCTAACCACTGCTCCCCAGACCTGGAGTTTATCACCATCAAATGCCGACCCTTCTTTCTCTCGAGGGAGTTAACGTCCATCATCATGATCGGAGTGTACATCCCACCACAAGCAAGCACTGGGGCCGCACTCTCGAAGCTACACAACGAGGTAAACAAACAACAGACAGCTAACGTAGACGCTGCTATTTTGGTTCTGGGCGATTTCAACAGCGCATGTCTTAAAAAGGTGCTGCCGAATTTCTATCAGCATGTGACCTGTCCCACCAGAGGCGAGAACATATTAGACCATGTATACTCGCAATTTAAGAATGGGTACAAGTCACAGGCTCTTAGTCCATTCGGTAAGTCCGATCACGCCACCATCTTTCTTTTGCCAAAGTATAAACAGAGTATCAAGCGCACGCCGGTAGAATCGCGAGAGGTTAAGCGTTGGACTGTGACGTCAGAGGAGACACTGCAGGCTGCGCTGGAATGCACAGACTGGAATGTGTTTCGTGATAACACAGACAACCTCAACGAATACACTGAAACGGTGCTTGACTTTGTCTGTACTCTGGTAGAAGAAACAATCCCCTCTACCACAATTAGAATTTACCCAAATCAAAAGCCTTGGGTAGATAAATCCGTCCGTGAGGCTCTGAAAGTGCGCACCTCAGCATACAACACCGGGCTTGTGACAGGCAACATGGATGAACACAAGACGGCAAGATACAACATCAGGAGAGCAGTAATAGAGGCGAAACAGCGTTATAGGGACAAAGTTGAACTTCAGTTGAACAGGCTGACTCTAGAGGCATGTGGCAGGGCCTCAGAACGATGAAAGATTACAAAGGCACCTCCCTCAAGCTGAACAGTGACATCTCCTTAGCAAATAAACTCAATACCTTCTATGCAGGGTTTGAGGCGGTGAATAACAACACCAGCCTACAAACCACTGCAATGGAGGGGGGGGGGGCGCTGCTGATGGAGATTCAGTGTTCAGAATAACAGAACATGAGGTGAGGAGGACCTTTAAGAAAGTTAATATCAGGAAGGCAGCAGGACCGGACGGTATCCCCGGCCGCGTCCTAAAAGTCTGTGCCGACCAACTGGCCCCGGTATTCACTGACATATTAACCTGTCCTTAGAACAGGCTGTCATCCCCACCTGTTTGAAGAAGTCCACCATCATCCCTGTACCCAAAAAATCTACGCCCACTTGCCTCAACGACTACCGCCCTGTAGCTCTCACCTCCATAGCCATGAAGTGCTTTGAGAAGCTAGTGAAGGGCTACATCTGTTCCTCCCTCCCAATCAACCTGGACCCCCTGCAATTTGCATACCGCCCCAACAGGTCCACGGAGGACGCCATAGCCCATGTGCTGCACACAGCAGCATCACACCTGGACAAGAGGCAGGGGAACTATGTGAGAATGCTATTCATCGACTACAGCTCAGCATTCAATACCATAGTCCCCTCCAAACTCATAGCCAAGCTCAGGGACCTGGGCTTGAACTATGACCTCTGCCAGTGGGTCTTGGACTTCCTGACGGGCAGACCCCAGGTGGTGAGAGCAGGCAACTGCACCTCCTCATCCATCAGCCTCAACATAGGGGCCCCACAGGGCTGTGTTCTGAATCCCCTCCTCTACTCCCTGTACACACATGACTGTGTGGCTCAGCGGAGCAACAACACAATCATCAAATTTGCTGACGACACAGTAGTGGTGGGCCTGATCTCTGCAAACGACGAGAGGGCCTACCTGGAAGAGGTCAAGGTCCTTGCGGGATGGTGCCAGGAGAACAGACTCTCCCTGAACGTCAGCAAAACAAAGGAGATGATTGTGGACTTTAGGAGGTCAGGGGTCTAGGACTACAGCCCCCTCAGCATCGACGGGGCATCGGTTGAGAGAGTGAACAGTTTTATGTAACTCGGAGTCCACATATCCGAGGACTTGACATGGACCACACACATTGACAGTGTTGTGAAGAAGGCACGACAACGCCTCTACTTCCTCAGGCGCCTAAGGAAGTTCCAATTCAGTCAGAAGATCCTTAAGAACTTCTACTCATGTACAATAGAGAGCATCCTGACTGGCAACATCACCTCCTGGTTTGGGAATAGCACTGCACAAGACCGAAGCAGACTACAAAGAGTGACACGTTCAGCGGAACGCACAATTGGAGGGGGGCTTCCCACCCTCCAGAACAATTACAACAAGCGGTGCAGGGGTAAGGCTAAGAGAATAATCAAGGACTCCAGCCACCCGAACAACTGCCTCTTTGAACTGCTGCGGTCAGGCAAGTGATACCGGAGTCTCAAGGCGAGCACAGAAAGACTCAGAAGAAGCTTCTATCCCCAGGCCATCAGGCTGCTCAACGAACAATAAACACTATGCAACAACCATCAAATGCACACAGGCTTTGACAGGCTGGAATGGTCGTATCTGTGGGCAGTGCTAGAAAGGATGGGGTTAGGAAAAGGATTCATCGATATGATTAAAGTATTATACAAAGACCCATCGGCCATGATTACAACAGGCACAATCATCTCTGAAATATTTCCGGTATCACGCTCTGCCAGACAGGGTTGTCCTCTTAGTCCCGGACTGTTCAATCTATCATTAGAGCCTTTAGCACAATATATAAGACAATCCCAATCCATAGAACCTATCGTAATCAAGGGCACACAACAAAAAATTTGTTTATATGCGGACGATGTAATATTGTTCATGAAAAACCCCAACACCACATTGCCTCATCTGCTCAAGTTGATTGAGGACTTTGGTGATTTATCGGGATTTAAGATAAATTGGCCGAAGTCGGCTTTCCTTCCACTTAACACCCCTGCAAAAAAAGATACAACCCTCCCAGGACAGATACCGATGGTAAAACATTTCAGATGCTTGGGAGTGGAAATATTCCCTACCATAAGACAAACGGTGAAGCACAACTACACAAAAATCCAAAACAAAATCAAAGACGACCTTGATAGATGGGCAAAACTTAAGAACACAGTACAAGCACGGATATCAATAGTTAAGATGGATGTACTACCTAAAATCAACTTCTTCTGTTCAATGCTACCGTTACCCCCTCCAGAGGGTTACTGGAAAAGATTACACTCCTCCACATACAAATTTATTTGGAATAACAAACCACCACGTATAAAAAGATCCACCGCACAGAGAAATAAAGCAGATGGTGGCATGGCATTTCCAGATTTTTTCCTATATTTTAAGGCGTACTCATTAAGTCCATTGACAACATGGTTTGACTCCCAAGCATTAGCATCTTGGAGAAAAATAGAAGAAAACATAGTAGCCCCACATAGACTGAAGGACATAGCATACACTAAACTACCAATCAAGCACTGTGAACGAAAATTTGGCCCCATAATTACTCATGCGATCCGGATATGGCGTGAATCACAAAAAAAAAATCCTAACCCACAAGAATGGCACAATCATACTCCCTTATTCAATAACAATGCTCTCTTAATTGGAAAACGACCTATAAGATTCCCTATATGGGAAGAGCAAGGCATACACTCATTAGGGGATGTTTTTAACAAACAGGGTTTTTGTAGTGATAAAGAAATACGCAAAAAATTTAATCTCACCAAGTCCACATTGCTTTTTCACAAACAGTTAGAGCTATGTTTGAAGTCTCACGGTGTTCCATTAGACAGACCAATTGAACACCACAGATACCACAAATTCTTCTACTCAAGAGAGACATCGAGAGGTTTTGTTTCAGAATTTTATCATCAATTACTAACGTCCTCGTATGAAACCCTCCAACTTGACTCTGTCTGGAGGAGGGATATACCAGACCTGGAAAATGACTTTGATTGGCAAGGAGCCTGGGCAAATGTCCGACTTACATCAAGGAACCCGGATCATCAACAAATCAATCTTAACTATATTCACAGGACATACTTGACTCCTATAAGACTGTGCCGAATGGGGCTCAAACAAGATTCCAAATGCACCCAATGTACAAATGGGGACGAAGGGACATTTATGCACATGTATTGGGACTGCTCACCAGTTAAGGCATTCTGGAAAGATGTGACCCAACAAATATCAAAACTCGTATCTTGGAATATACCTGTACACCCCTCGGTATTGCTGTTGAATGATGTTTTTGAGTTTGCAGTGAATCCACAGCTAAAGAGATTGGTTTTATCGGGTATCACAGTAGCCAAAAAGCTGATCGCATCACGCTGGTTTCAACCGGAAAAAATGTGCCGTAAAGTTTGGTTTCTTACATATCTCGATGTAATTTACCATGAAATATCTACAGCAAGAATTCTGGGTCTCAATGAATCCAAAATGTCAATGTGGTTAGAAGTGGTGGAGAGAATAAAAGCTAGCTTATAATGGTAGTGTCTGGTTAGGTGCGAGGGATAGTGGAGGTACTTCTCAAGGTGGGGTCCGGGAGGGGGGGGTTCGAGCTGAGCATATGTGTGTAGGTTTTTTTTTTTAGATAACAGGTATTATGGGTATATCTTATATAAAACAACTAACCAAAAGGTGATCTCATTGGATGTGCCCTGACAATTAATGCTTGTATATCTTATCGTGTGTTGTCATGTTTGTTTATATGTTTGTTTAAAAAATAATAAAAAAATAAAAAAATAAAATACAAAAAAAAAAAAATGCACACAGCACACACATCCACACGCACACACTCACTTTAAACAAACAACACACTGCAGCACCCACTCTCCACACTTTAGATCACCTAAACACACTTTATATTTATTGGTAAAGGATTTGCACTACAACTCGTACACCTTACTGTAAATTGTACCTAAATTGTACCTCATCCCATTCTGCTTTGCACTATATAGTATTGTATATTAGTATATTGCATAGGATATTGTATATTGTATGGTAACTCAGTTACTTCTAGTCTGCATCGAACATTGTACATATGTCTATACTGAACACTGGGACCTCTATTTTTACTTCTTTTTACATGCTACTTTATTTTATTTCATACTTATCTTGTCTAGCACAGTCTCTGGAGCGTAACAGTAAGAAGCATTTTGTATAAAAGTATTCTGTACTTCTGTATGACAACTATTAAAGAAACTTGAAACTTGAAACTTACATCCATTCACTCCCTGGTACCTAGCTGACCTCCTCCATCCCTACATCCCTTCACTCCCTGGTACCTAGCTGACCTTCTCCATCCCTACATCCCTTCACTCCCTGGTACCTAGCTGACCTTCTCCATCCCTACATCCCTTCACTCCACTGATACCTAGCTGACCTCCTCCATCCCTACATCCCTTCACTCCCTGGTACCTAGCTGACCTCCTCCATCCCTACATTCCTTCACTCCCTGGTACCTAGCTGACCTCCTCCATCCCTACATCCCTTCACTCCCTTCCCCCCGGTACCTAGCTGACCACCATCCCTACATCCCTTCACTCCCTGCCCCCCGGTACCTAGCTGACCTCCTCCATCCCTACATCCCTTCACTCCCTGCCCCCCCGGTACCTAGCTGACCTCCTCCATCCCTACATCCCTTCACTCCCTGGTACCTAGCTGACCCCCTCCATCCCTACATCCCTTCACTCCCTGGCCCCCTGGTACCTAGCTGACCTCCTCCATCCCTACATCCCTTCACTCCCTGGTACCTAGCTGACCTCCATCCCTACATCCCTTCACTCACTGGTACCTAGCTGACCTCCTCCATCCCTACATCCCTTCACTCCCTGGTACCTAGCTGACCTCCTCCATCCCTACATCCCTTCACTCACTGGTACCTAGCTGACCTCCTCCATCCCTACATCCCTTCACTCTCCGGTACCTAGCTGACCCCCTCCATCCCTACATGAGAATGGCGCTGCTCCGACGGCCGCCTTTCTGTTAGCTTTGTCGAGACTGTGCTTACTTTTGTTAATTTTTATAGTTTTAAGACTTTTATTTGCACCAACTGTTGGTGCATTATATGTGTATGACCGTCAGTCACTCATTGACATTGGATTAAGAAAAACGTACCGACTGGATTGCTCTCTGGATCGGATTGCTGAACAACAACAGTGGCCAGCGGAGATCCTTTGTTGTGGCCGAGGCAAGGAAAAGGCGCGACGGCGAGGAAGAAGAGCTGGGGTCCGAAACAGATTGAGATCCAAGCGACACAGAACCACATTGCCCAGCATATTGTTGGCCAATGTTCAATCGATAGGAAACAAACTGGACGACATCAGAGCACGGATCCAATTCCAGAGGGACATTCGGGACTGCAACGTCCTCTGTTTCACCGAGACTTGGTTGTCTCCGGACGTCCCAAACCATGCAATAGAACCGTCAGATCACTTCTTCGTTCTCCGTAAGGACCGAACGGCAGAAGAATCACTAAAGACGAGAGGAGGCGGCATAGCTTTCATGGTAAACAAGGAGTGGTGCGATATAGGCAATGCAAAGGAATTGTCTAACCACTGCTCCCCAGACCTGGAGTTTATCACCATCAAATGCCGACCCTTCTTTCTCTCGAGGGAGTTAACGTCCATCATCATGATCGGAGTGTACATCCCATCACAAGCAAGCACTGGGGCCGCACTCTCGAAGCTACACAACGAGGTAAACAAACAACAGACAGCTAACGTAGACGCTGCTATTTTGGTTCTGGGCGATTTCAACAGCGCACGTCTTAAAAAGGTGCTGCCGAATTTCTATCAGCATGTGACCTGTCCCACCAGAGGCGAGAACATATTAGACCATGTATACTCGCAATTTAAGAATGGGTACAAGTCACAGGCTCTTAGTCCATTCGGTAAGTCCGATCACGCCACCATCTTTCTTTTGCCAAAGTATAAACAGAGTATCAAGCGCACGCCGGTAGTATCGCGAGAGGTTAAGCGTTGGACTGTGACGTCAGAGGAGACACTGCAGGCTGCGCTGGAATGCACAGACTGGAATGTGTTTCGTGATAACACAGACAACCTCAACGAATACACTGAAACGGTGCTTGACTTTGTCTGTACTCTGGTAGAAGAAACAATCCCCTCTACCACAATTAGAATTTACCCAAATCAAAAGCCTTGGGTAGATAAATCCGTCCGTGAGGCTCTGAAAGTGCGCACCTCAGCATACAACACCGGGCTTGTGACAGGCAACATGGATGAACACAAGACGGCAAGATACAACGTCAGGAGAGCAGTAATAGAGGCGAAACAGCGTTATAGGGACAAAGTTGAACTTCAGTTGAACAGGCTGACTCTAGAGGCATGTGGCAGGGCCTCAGAACGATGAAAGATTACAAAGGCACCTCCCTCAAGCTGAACAGTGACATCTCCTTAGCAAATAAACTCAATACCTTCTATGCAGGGTTTGAGGCGGTGAATAACAACACCAGCCTACAAACCACTGCAATGGAGGGGGGGGGGGGGGGGGGCGCTGCTGATGGAGATTCAGTGTTCAGAATAACAGAACATGAGGTGAGGAGGACCTTTAAGAAAGTTAATATCAGGAAGGCAGCAGGACCGGACGGTATCCCCGGCCGCGTCCTAAAAGTCTGTGCCGACCAACTGGCCCCGGTATTCACTGACATATTAACCTGTCCTTAGAACAGGCTGTCATCCCCACCTGTTTGAAGAAGTCCACCATCATCCCTGTACCCAAAAAATCTACGCCCACTTGCCTCAACGACTACCGCCCTGTAGCTCTCACCTCCATAGCCATGAAGTGCTTTGAGAAGCTAGTGAAGGGCTACATCTGTTCCTCCCTCCCAATCAACCTGGACCCCCTGCAATTTGCATACCGCCCCAACAGGTCCACGGAGGACGCCATAGCCCATGTGCTGCACACAGCAGCATCACACCTGGACAAGAGGCAGGGGAACTATGTGAGAATGCTATTCATCGACTACAGCTCAGCATTCAATACCATAGTCCCCTCCAAACTCATAGCCAAGCTCAGGGACCTGGGCTTGAACTATGACCTCTGCCAGTGGGTCTTGGACTTCCTGACGGGCAGACCCCAGGTGGTGAGAGCAGGCAACTGCACCTCCTCATCCATCAGCCTCAACATAGGGGCCCCACAGGGCTGTGTTCTGAATCCCCTCCTCTACTCCCTGTACACACATGACTGTGTGGCTCAGCGGAGCAACAACACAATCATCAAATTTGCTGACGACACAGTAGTGGTGGGCCTGATCTCTGCAAACGACGAGAGGGCCTACCTGGAAGAGGTCAAGGTCCTTGCGGGATGGTGCCAGGAGAACAGACTCTCCCTGAACGTCAGCAAAACAAAGGAGATGATTGTGGACTTTAGGAGGTCAGGGGTCTAGGACTACAGCCCCCTCAGCATCGACGGGGCATCGGTTGAGAGAGTGAACAGTTTTATGTAACTCGGAGTCCACATATCCGAGGACTTGACATGGACCACACACATTGACAGTGTTGTGAAGAAGGCACGACAACGCCTCTACTTCCTCAGGCGCCTAAGGAAGTTCCAATTCAGTCAGAAGATCCTTAAGAACTTCTACTCATGTACAATAGAGAGCATCCTGACTGGCAACATCACCTCCTGGTTTGGGAATAGCACTGCACAAGACCGAAGCAGACTACAAAGAGTGATACGTTCAGCGGAACGCACAATTGGAGGGGGGCTTCCCACCCTCCAGAACAATTACAACAAGCGGTGCAGGGGTAAGGCTAAGAGAATCATCAAGGACTCCAGCCACCCGAACAACTGCCTCTTTGAACTGCTGCGGTCAGGCAAGTGATACCGGAGTCTCAAGGCGAGCACAGAAAGACTCAGAAGAAGCTTCTATCCCCAGGCCATCAGGCTGCTCAACGAACAATAAACACTATGCAACAACCATCAAATGCACACAGCACACACATCCACACGCACACACTCACTTTAAACAAACAACACACTGCAGCACCCACTCTCCACACTTTAGATCACCTAAACACACTTTATATTTATTGGTAAAGGATTTGCACTACAACTCGTACACCTTACTGTAAATTGTACCTAAATTGTACCTCATCCCATTCTGCTTTGCACTATATAGTATTGTATATTAGTATATTGCATAGGATATTGTATATTGTATGGTAACTCAGTTACTTCTAGTCTGCATCGAACATTGTACATATGTCTATACTGAACACTGGGACCTCTATTTTTACTTCTTTTTACATGCTACTTTATTTTATTTCATACTTATCTTGTCTAGCACAGTCTCTGGAGCGTAACAGTAAGAAGCATTTTGTATAAAAGTATTCTGTACTTCTGTATGACAACTATTAAAGAAACTTGAAACTTGAAACTTACATCCATTCACTCCCTGGTACCTAGCTGACCTCCTCCATCCCTACATCCCTTCACTCCCTGGTACCTAGCTGACCTTCTCCATCCCTACATCCCTTCACTCCCTGGTACCTAGCTGACCTTCTCCATCCCTACTTCCCTTCACTCCACTGATACCTAGCTGACCTCCTCCATCCCTACATCCCTTCACTCCCTGGTACCTAGCTGACCTCCTCCATCCCTACATCCCTTCACTCCCTGGTACCTAGCTGACCTCCTCCATCCCTACATCCCTTCACTCCCTTCCCCCCGGTACCTAGCTGACCACCATCCCTACATCCCTTCACTCCCTGCCCCCCGGTACCTAGCTGACCTCCTCCATCCCTACATCCCTTCACTCCCTGCCCCCCCGGTACCTAGCTGACCTCCTCCATCCCTACATCCCTTCACTCCCTGCCCCCCCGTTACCTAGCTGACTTCCTCCATCCCTACATCCCTTCACTCCCTGGTACCTAGCTGACCTCCTCCATCCCTACATCCCTTCACTCCCTGCCCCCCGGTACCTAGCGGACCTCCTACATCCCTTCACTCCCTGGCCCCCGGTACCTAGCTGACCTCCTCCATCCCTACATCCCTTCACTTCCTGACCCCCCGGTACCTAGCTGACCTCCTCCATCCCTACATCCCTTCACTCCCTGCCCCCCCGGTACCTAGCTGACCTCCTCCATCCATACATCCCTTCACTCCCTGCCCCCCAGTACCTGGCTGACCTCCTCCATCCCTACATCCCTTCACTCCCTGGCCCCCGGTACCTGGCTGACCTCCTCCATCCCTACATCCCTTCACTCCCTGGCCCCCAGTACCTAGCTGACCTCCTCCATCCCTACATCCCTTCACTCCCTGGCCCTCCGGTACCTAGCTGACCCCCTCCATCCCTACATCCCTTCACTCCCTGGTACCTAGCTGACCTCCTCCATCCCTGCATCCCTTCACTCCCTGGTACCTAGCTGACCTCCTCCATCCCTACATCCCTTCACTCCCTGGTACCTAGCTGACCTCCTCCATCCCTACATCCCTTCACTCCCTGGCCCTCCGGTACCTAGCTGACCCCCTCCATCCCTACATCCCTTCACTCCCTGGTACCTAGCTGACCTCCTCCATCCCTACATCCCTTCACTCCCTGGTACCTAGCTGACCTCCTCCATCCCTACATCCCTTCACTCCCTGGCCCCCCGGTACCTAGCTGACTTCCTCCATCCCTACATCCCTTCACTCCCTGGTACCTAGCTGACCTCCTCCATCCCTACATCCCGCCCCAGAGGCTGCGGTCCTCTGACTCCGGTCTCCTCTCCATCCCCACCACCAACATGTGGACTGTCGGTCCCAGAGCCTCCCTCCCTCCAAACATCCGTACTGCTACATCGCTGGACTCTTTCAAATCCCAACTCAAAAGGCACCTCTTCACCAAATTTATAAATGAC
>NC_140165.1:268284944-268297444 GCF_963971535.1 Notolepis coatsorum
CATGTCCATATCGGTTGGTTGCTACTGCTAAGCATTTGGTTCTTCTGAAGAAGTGTCAAATAACAAAACATAGTGTTATAGTTAACAAAGGGCTCTGCGACACTGCTGAGTGGATAACTCCAAAGGAAACAACGACGGTAACACAGAAGAAAGTGCTTGAAGCAGTTTAAATCCAAGGTAGCCAACTTGAGCTGTAAACATTTCTGAAAAAACGGTGCCGTTGAGGGCGGGGCGTTGAGCAAACCCGTCAGCAACAGCGCCGCCGGTCATAGGGCTTGACAGACAGACAGCAGGCAACGAGTGACAAAGATGTGCGAAACATCTCAGCATCTCCATGTGCCTGGGGCAGCAACAACAACAACAACAACAACAACAACAACAACAACAACAACAACAACAACAACAACAACGGCTCCACTACAGCTCCGAGGTGGCAATCTCTAAAAAAAAAAATTAAATATTTTCAACTCTGCAGGGATGCGTCCCCGAGCTTGCTTATGCACGTGAATGTGCATGCGAATGTTCGCTCGTCATCTGCTCGTTATCCACCCGGAAAGTATTTTTGTTATTGTTGTGACATCGAGCACAAGTTTGTCGTATTAGTTGGTTGCACGCATTATCTAAGAAGAAACCATTTTTTGCCAGGTTAGCGTGTGCTGGATTTTCTTCCGAAATCAGTCCCTGTAATCGACATTTCTCGATTGACCGTGGGTTTTCTTACGCAGGCCATAAGATAAGCGCAGAGGATCGCCGTGCCAGAACCAATTAAGGCTAACCTGCCACTGTTCAGGAAGAGTCCCTGCTGATGGCTTTTTCAGAGTTGGGTCATTAAGCCCCAACAGGAGTGGCCGCTTAATTGTAATCCTCGGGGGGTCTGGAACAACAGCCGCACTGTGGTGAACCAGTCCCCAAGCCCCCCCAACCCCCCCCCCCCCCCACCCCCCACACACACACACACACACACACACACTCACACACATGCAGACACACACACATACACACACAAGTTAGTTCAAGCAGCTTGTCATGTGTCAAGTGGCTTCGCCCCACAATTGTTGTTCGGGAAATAGTGCTAATCTGGCTGAATGATTTCAATCCTCAAATTCCACAGGGTAGGGGGAGGGGCAGGGACGGGTAACTAAACTGGGAGGAGCGGTTCATTCAGTGTTTTGGTGATCGGGGTAATAAGCATGGTTTTGATGATATGCTCACTTCTGCCAGATCACTGATCACTTGTATCAGAATAGATCAAATCCAAGCACACCTTTGAGGACGTCATTGTCAAATATGGCAGTTTCACTGGAAGGACATATCGAAGCGACATCTCAACCACCTCGCCTCAAAGGAGGTGGCACAAGATATATAGAAAAAAAGGCAACAACAATAATTTGTGGCCTTGGAATTGTATGGTTCCATTCAAGAATCTAGTCAAAAATTACCTTAGGATATTTCAAATACTTTTGCAATTCTCTCTGTTGGAAAGTGTGAGTTTGTCTGTGTGTGTGTGTGGGGGTGTGTGTGTGTGTGTGTGTGTGTGTGTGTGTGTGTGTGTGTGTGTGTGTGTGTGTGTGTGTGTGTGTGTGTGTGTGTGTGTGTGTGTGTGCGTGCGTGCGTGCGTGCGTGCGTGCGTGCGTGCGTGCGTGTGTGCGTGCGTGCGTGTGTGTGTGTGTGCGTGCGTGCGTGCATGCGTGCGTGCGTGCGTGTGTGTGTGTGTGTGTGTGCGTGTGTGCGTGCGTGTGTGTGTGTGTGTGTGTGTGTGTGCGTGTGTGCGTGCGTGTGTGTGTGCGTGTGTGTGCATTATGTGTGTGCTGTGTCCATCACTTAAAGTAGGACCACTTCAGATCACTCGACCTTTCGATGCAAAAAATCAAAGGGCCTTCTTCATACCCATGGGAGAATAAAGAATATGACACACTTGGGTATTATCTTGCTCAGTGGCCTACAGTGCATATCATGTTTTTGAAGGCGGGGGTTCGTTTGATGTCTTGCCTTTCTAACCCCACCCAAGTATCTGATTGGTTGATTCAGTCACTCACTCATTGTGAGGTGTGTTTTTATTATTAACTCTCAGCTTGATCTTAGAGTTTGTGAGGCACTTGTGCTGCTTAATTGTATTGAAAGACACTAAAGTACTTAACAAGTCAAATCTAACAGATGAGTGTTTTCACCCCCCCCCCCCCCATCTCTCCAGAGATGCCATAAACGTTTTTATTAATAGATAAATAAAATGAACTGACAAAACCCTCATCTGTGAAATTTGACCTCAGTAGTTATATTATACATCCCTGTTCCATGCGCTGTTTATATAATGAAGCGCTGTATCTTTGTGTTAAAACTTGCCTCAAGAATGTTGCCTTGTTTTGCAGTCTTCATCCTTATTCGTGGGGTCCTATATTTGGGCGTTCCGGGGAGGAATGCATGGAATGACAGCATTGCAACACAGGCACAACACATGGGACATGCCAGGCAATAAATGAGAGAATGATTGATGCGCCACAGTCAGTATTAAAGAGTGTTGAAGGCACGTTGTTCCTCGGCCGACCCTGGTAGTGAGGTCGTATCCCTGCCAAGAGTTAACTGGGGGCGAGTTATCACAATAATGAAATACTGTACATAGCTTGTTAGGGCTGAATGAATATTTGTGATGAAAATACAATATTGTGATTTTGTGGTGCAACAATACTGTTGTCTAAATTAATGTTGTGGTTTGATATCACACAATACATTACCATGTTGCTCAATGCAATGTACATCAGTTGGATTACTAATCATGATTTTGCACACATGAGCATACAGTCTCATAGATGCGAAGCATTCACCATGACATTGATCTTCCACAAAGTGCCATATCTGTTAGCCATCACTAGGGGCAGAGTGAATTACTGATTGAGTGAGTTAGTGACGTTACAGGTCTATGAGGTGTGAGTGAGCATTGCAGGTCAATAAGGTACTTCACATCTAACAAAATATATATAGTTATTATTATTGTGATATCCATTTATTCTATAATGCTCAGCCCTTGTGGCTTTTTCTTTGCTCATATGCAGGTTTATATCTTTATTTGCAAGAGGTTGCAAACAAGTAGCAATATTTCTGATGTAGGGGAGAGTGGGGTAAAGTGTGCCAAGGGGCAAGTAGTGTCAACCCTGTTATCTAGAAAACCATAGAAGAAGTTGGTCATGTGACAACATATTTTTGAAGATGCATCCATTTCACTCAACCTGCAAAGAAGGGAGACACATGGCTTGAGAGTTAAGCACATTTAAGTTTTTTGATTGCTGTGTTTGAACAATTATAGACAACTTTGAAAACAGTTCACATATGTTTTAGTGCTTTAGTAAGCTACACCATGAGTCTATACAGTTAGCATGATGCTAGCTCAAAACAGCTGGGGGATGAATTTTTTTCAAAATGGTAGGCTTGGGGTGATTTGTGCCAAAGTGCCTGGGTTAAGTTGTGCCAGATGTTTTGTTTGTTAAGTTGCCCCAACTTATAATTATTAACTATATATTACTTTATTGTATTTTATTGTTATTGTACATTGTATTCTTACATTTGATCACTAAAACTATATGTGATATTCTTAATTTTAGACCAAAATCCATCATGCCACGCAGATACAAACGGAAGACAGACAGGGTTTCAACTCCTCTTGAGAAGTTGGAAAGAGCAGTGAAAGAGGTGCAACAGGGGAAGACTATATGTGTCACCTAGCAGCGCTTGCGACCACAACTCGGCCCGCCCCTTTGTTGGCTAGACCTTCTAGAGTTTTCTCTTTTTTTTTTATGTGTTTTTTTTCTTTTCTTCACATTATTATAAATTGAATGTATAAGTACTTGTTTACTATAAAAACGAACAGTTAGAATATCTAAAATAGTGTCAAACCTGTGTTTAAATTTAGGTTGTTCACGGACAGTAGACAAGTAGAGGTTGAGTACTTTATTATCTAAACATGGTGAGTTAGAGTGTTGTGTTCATTCATAGTTAAAGACAGCTGAGGTTGAGTAGTTTCTTCTGATATCACTTTCAAACTCCAAGTGATTTAGATCCAAAACATTTTCTAACAATACATGTATATTCCATAGTAAAGTACAGTTGACAGCTGCGTTAACGTTACAAGGTGCAAGGTGGAGAGCTGTAAACAAGACGAAAGTGTATGGATGCAGGGTCCATGTGTGTGTGTGTGTGTGTGTGTAATAACAACAAGTTTATAATCTCAGCACAGATTGCAGAATGGGTACAGTACAATACAGCTCAATACACACAATTGTTAAGGGGATGCAGACCTGGACTAGACATCCTCCTCCTGGTCTCTACAGACACTAGATGAACCTGGACTAGACCTCCTCCTGGTCTCTACAGACACTAGATGAACCTGGACTAGACCTCGTCCTCGTGGTCTCTACAGACACTAGATGAACCTGGACTAGACCTCCTCCTGGTCTCTACAGACACTAGATGAACCTGGACTAGACCTCCTCCTGGTCTCTACAGACACTAGATGAACCTGGACTAGACCTCCACCTCCTGGTCTCTACAGACACTAGATGAACCTGGACTAGACCTCCTCCTCCTGGTCTCTACAGACACTAGATGAACCTGGACTAGACCTCCTCCTCCTGGTCTCTACAGACACTAGATGAACCTGGACTAGACCTCCTCCTGGTCTCTACAGACACTAGATGAACCTGGACTAGACCTCCTCCTCCTGGTCTCTACAGACACTAGATGAACCTGGACTAGACCTACTCCTCCTGGTCTCTACAGACACTAGATGAACCTGGACTAGACCTCCTCCTGGTCTCTACAGACACTAGATGAACCTGGACTAGACCTCCTCCTCCTGGTCTCTACAGACACTAGATGAACCTGGACTAGACCTCCTCCTGGTCTCTACAGACACTAGATGAACCTGGACTAGACCTCCTCCTCCTGGTCTCTACAGACACTAGATGAACCTGGACTAGACCTCCTCCTGGTCTCTACAGACACTAGATGAACCTGGACTAGACCTCCTCCTGGTCTCTACAGACACTAGATGAACCTGGACTAGACCTCCTCCTGGTCTCTACAGACACTAGATGAACCTGGACTAGACCTCCTCCTCCTGGTCTCTACAGACACTAGATGAACCTGGACTAGACCTCCTCCTCCTGGTCTCTACAGACACTAGATGAACCTGGACTAGACCTCCTCCTCCTGGTCTCTACAGACACTAGATGAACCTGGACTAGACCTCCTCCTGGTCTCTACAGACACTAGATGAACCTGGACTAGACCTCCTCCTGGTCTCTACAGACACTAGATGAACCTGGACTAGACCTCCTCCTCCTGGTCTCTACAGACACTAGATGAACCTGGACTAGACCTCCTCCTGGTCTCTACAGACACTAGATGAACCTGGACTAGACCTCCTCCTGGTCTCTACAGACACTAGATGAACCTGGACTAGACCTCCTCCTCCTGGTCTCTACAGACACTAGATGAACCTGGACTAGACCTCCTCCTCGTGGTCTCTACAGACACTAGATGAACCTGGACTAGACCTCCTCCTGGTCTCTACAGACACTAGATGAACCTGGACTAGACCTCCTCCTGGTCTCTACAGACACTAGATGAACCTGGACTAGACCTCCACCTCCTGGTCTCTACAGACACTAGATGAACCTGGACTAGACCTCCTCCTCCTGGTCTCTACAGACACTAGATGAACCTGGACTAGACCTCCTCCTCCTGGTCTCTACAGACACTAGATGAACCTGGACTAGACCTCCTCCTGGTCTCTACAGACACTAGATGAACCTGGACTAGACCTCCTCCTCCTGGTCTCTACAGACACTAGATGAACCTGGTCTAGACCTCCTCCTGGTCTCTACAGACACTAGATGAACCTGGACTAGACCTCCTCCTCCTGGTCTCTACAGACACTAGATGAACCTGGACTAGACCTCCTCCTCCTGGTCTCTACAGACACTAGATGAACCTGGACTAGACCTCCTCCTGGTCTCTACAGACACTAGATGAACCTGGACTAGACCTCCTCCTGGTCTCTACAGACACTAGATGAACCTGGACTAGACCTCCTCCTGGTCTCTACAGACACTAGATGAACCTGGACTAGACCTCCTCCTGGTCTCTACAGACACTAGATGAACCTGGACTAGACCTCCTCCTGGTCTCTACAGACACTAGATGAACCTGGACTAGACCTCCTCCTGGTCTCTACAGACACTAGATGAACCTGGACTAGACCTCCTCCTGGTCTCTACAGACACTAGATGAACCTGGACTAGACCTCCTCCTCCTGGTCTACAGACACTAGATGAACCTGGACTAGACCTCCTCCTCCTGGTCTCTACAGACACTAGATGAACCTGGACTAGACCTCCTCCTCCTGGTCTCTACAGACACTAGATGAACCTGGACTAGACCTCTCCTCCTGTTCTCTACAGACACTAGATGAACCTGGACTAGACCTCCTCCTCCTGGTCTCTACAGACACTAGATGAACCTGGACTAGACCTCCTCCTCCTGGTCTCTACAGACACTAGATGAACCTGGACTAGACCTCCTCCTCCTGGTCTCTACAGATACTAGATGAACCTGGACTAGACCTCCTCCTGGTCTCCACAGACACTAGATGAACCTGGACTAGACCTCCTCCTGGTCTCTACAGACACTAGATGAACCTGGACTAGACCTCCTCCTCCTGGTCTCTACAGACACTAGATGAACCTGGACTAGACCTCCTCCTCCTGGTCTCTACAGACACTAGATGAACCTGGACTAGACCTCCTCCTCCTGGTCTCTACAGACACTAGATGAACCTGGACTAGACCTCCTCCTGGTCTCTACAGACACTAGATGAACCTGGACTAGACCTCCTCCTGGTCTCTACAGACACTAGATGAACCTGGACTAGACCTCCTCCTCCTGGTCTCTACAGACACTAGATGAACCTGGACTAGACCTCCTCCTCCTGGTCTCTACAGACACTAGATGAACCTGGACTAGACCTCCTCCTCCTGGTCTCTACAGACACTAGATGAACCTGGACTAGACCTCCTCCTGGTCTCTACAGACACTAGATGAACCTGGACTAGACCTCCTCCTCCTGGTCTCTACAGACACTAGATGAACCTGGTCTAGACCTCCTCCTGGTCTCTACAGACACTAGATGAACCTGGACTAGACCTCCTCCTCCTGGTCTCTACAGACACTAGATGAACCTGGTCTAGACCTCCTCCTGGTCTCTACAGACACTAGATGAACCTGGACTAGACCTCCTCCTCCTGGTCTCTACAGACACTAGATGAACCTGGACTAGACCTCCTCCTCCTGGTCTCTACAGACACTAGATGAACCTGGACTAGACCTCCTCCTGGTCTCTACAGACACTAGATGAACCTGGACTAGACCTCCTCCTGGTCTCTACAGACACTAGATGAACCTGGACTAGACCTCCTCCTGGTCTCTACAGACACTAGATGAACCTGGACTAGACCTCCTCCTGGTCTCTACAGACACTAGATGAACCTGGACTAGACCTCCTCCTGGTCTCTACAGACACTAGATGAACCTGGACTAGACCTCCTCCTGGTCTCTACAGACACTAGATGAACCTGGACTAGACCTCCTCCTGGTCTCTACAGACACTAGATGAACCTGGACTAGACCTCCTCCTCCTGGTCTCTACAGACACTAGATGAACCTGGACTAGACCTCCTCCTCCTGGTCTCTACAGACACTAGATGAACCTGGACTAGACCTCCTCCTCCTGGTCTCTACAGACACTAGATGAACCTGGACTAGACCTCCTCCTCCTGGTCTCTACAGACACTAGATGAACCTGGACTAGACCTCCTCCTCCTGGTCTCTACAGACACTAGATGAACCTGGACTAGACCTCCTCCTCCTGGTCTCTACAGACACTAGATGAACCTGGACTAGACCTCCTCCTGGTCTCTACAGACACTAGATGAACCTGGACTAGACCTCCTCCTGGTCTCTACAGACACTAGATGAACCTGGACTAGACCTCCTCCTCCTGGTCTCTACAGACACTAGATGAACCTGGACTAGACCTCCTCCTCCTGGTCTCTACAGACACTAGATGAACCTGGACTAGACCTCCTCCTGGTCTCTACAGACACTAGATGAACCTGGACTAGACCTCCTCCTGGTCTCTACAGACACTAGATGAACCTGGACTAGACCTCCTCCTCCTGGTCTCTACAGACACTAGATGAACCTGGACTAGACCTCCTCCTGGTCTCTACAGACACTAGATGAACCTGGACTAGACCTCCTCCTCCTGGTCTCTACAGACACTAGATGAACCTGGACTAGACCTCCTCCTGGTCTCTACAGACACTAGATGAACATGGACTAGACCTCCTCCTGGTCTCTACAGACACTAGATGAACCTGGACTAGACCTCCTCCTGGTCTCTACAGACACTAGATGAACCTGGACTAGACCTCCTCCTCCTGGTCTCTACAGACACTAGATGAACCTGGACTAGACCTCCTCCTCCTGGTCTCTACAGACACTAGATGAACCTGGACTAGACCTCCTCCTCCTGGTCTCTACAGACACTAGATGAACCTGGACTAGACCTCCTCCCTGGTCTCTACAGACACTAGATGAACCTGGACTAGACCTCCTCCTGGTCTCTACAGACACGAGATGAACCTGGACTAGACCTCCTCCTCCTGGTCTCTACAGACACTAGATGAACCTGGACTAGACCTCCTCCTGGTCTCTACAGACACTAGATGAACCTGGACTAGACCTCCTCCTCCTGGTGTCTACAGACACTAGATGAACCTGGACTAGACCTCCTCCTGGTCTCTACAGACACTAGATGAACCTGGACTAGACCTCCTCCTCCTGGTCTCTACAGACACTAGATGAACCTGGACTAGACCTACCTCCTGTTCTCTACAGACACTAGATGAACCTGGACTAGACCTCCTCCTGGTCTCTACAGACACTAGATGAACCTGGACTAGACCTCCTCCTGGTCTCTACAGACACTAGATGAACCTGGACTAGACCTCCTCCTGGTCTCTACAGACACTAGATGAACCTGGACTAGACCTCCTCCTGGTCTCTACAGACACTAGATGAACCTGGACTAGACCTCCTCCTGGTCTCTACAGACACTAGATGAACCTGGACTAGACCTCCTCCTCCTGGTCTCTACAGACACTAGATGAACCTGGACTAGACCTCCTCCTGGTCTCTACAGACACTAGATGAACCTGGACTAGACCTCCTCCTCCTGGTCTCTACAGACACTAGATGAACCTGGACTAGACCTCCTCCTCCTGGTCTCTACAGACACTAGATGAACCTGGACTAGACCTCCCTCCTGGTCTCTACAGACACTAGATGAACCTGGACTAGACCTCCTCCTCCTGGTCTCTACAGACACTAGATGAACCTGGACTAGACCTCCTCCTGGTCTCTACAGACACTAGATGAACCTGGACTAGACCTCCTCCTGGTCTCTACAGACACTAGATGAACCTGGACTAGACCTCCTCCTGGTCTCTACAGACACTAGATGAACCTGGACTAGACCTCCTCCTCCTGGTCTCTACAGACACTAGATGAACCTGGACTAGACCTCCTCCTCCTGGTCTCTACAGACACTAGATGAACCTGGACTAGACCTCCTCCTCCTGGTCTCTACAGACACTAGATGAACCTGGACTAGACCTCCTCCTGGTCTCTACAGACACTAGATGAACCTGGACTAGACCTCCTCCTGGTCTCTACAGACACTAGATGAACCTGGACTAGACCTCCTCCTGGTCTCTACAGACACTAGATGAACCTGGACTAGACCTCCTCCTCCTGGTCTCTACAGACACTAGATGAACCTGGACTAGACCTCCTCCTCCTG
Source organism: Notolepis coatsorum (assembly GCF_963971535.1). Taxonomy (NCBI): domain Eukaryota; kingdom Metazoa; phylum Chordata; class Actinopteri; order Aulopiformes; family Paralepididae; genus Notolepis; species Notolepis coatsorum. The sequence goes on from NC_140165.1 coordinate 268,294,858, forward strand.
GTCTCTACAGACACTAGATGAACCTGGACTAGACCTCCTCCTGGTCTCTACAGACACTAGATGAACCTGGACTAGACCTCCTCCTCCTGGTCTCTACAGACACTAGATGAACCTGGACTAGACCTCCTCCTCCTGGTCTCTACAGACACTAGATGAACCTGGACTAGACCTCCTCCTCCTGGTCTCTACAGACACTAGATGAACCTGGACTAGACCTCCTCCTGGTCTCTACAGACACTAGATGAACCTGGACTAGACCTCCTCCTGGTCTCTACAGACACTAGATGAACCTGGACTAGACCTCCTCCTCCTGGTCTCTACAGACACTAGATGAACCTGGACTAGACCTCCTCCTCCTGGTCTCTACAGACACTAGATGAACCTGGACTAGACCTCCTCCTGGTCTCTACAGACACTAGATGAACCTGGACTAGACCTCCTCCTCCTGGTCTCTACAGACACTAGATGAACCTGGACTAGACCTCCTCCTGGTCTCTACAGACACTAGATGAACCTGGACTAGACCTCCTCCTGGTCTCTACAGACACTAGATGAACCTGGACTAGACCTCCTCCTCCTGGTCTCTACAGACACTAGATGAACCTGGACTAGACCTCCTCCTCCTGGTCTCTACAGACACTAGATGAACCTGGACTAGACCTCCTCCTGGTCTCTACAGACACTAGATGAACCTGGACTAGACGTCCTCCTGGTCTCTACAGACACTAGATGAACCTGGACTAGACCTCCTCCTGGTCTCTACAGACACTAGATGAACCTGGACTAGACCTCCTCCTCCTGGTCTCTACAGACACTAGATGAACCTGGACTAGACCTCCTCCTGGTCTCTACAGACACTAGATGAACCTGGACTAGACCTCCTCCTCCTGGTCTCTACAGACACTAGATGAACCTGGACTAGACCTCCTCCTGGTCTCTACAGACACTAGATGAACCTGGACTAGACCTCCTCCTCCTGGTCTCTACAGACACTAGATGAACCTGGACTAGACCTCCTCCTGGTCTCTACAGACACTAGATGAACAAGGACTAGACCTCCTCCTGGTCTCTACAGACACTAGATGAACCTGGACTAGACCTCCTCCTGGTCTCTACAGACACTAGATGAACCTGGACTAGACCTCCTCCTCCTGGTCTCTACAGACACTAGATTAACCTGGACTAGACCTCCTCCTCCTGGTCCCTACAGACACTAGATGAACCTGGACTAGACCTCCTCCTCCTGGTCTCTACAGACACTAGATGAACCTGGACTAGACCTCCTCCTGGTCTCTACAGACACTAGATGAACCTGGACTAGACCTCCTCCTGGTCTCTACAGACACTAGATGAACCTGGACTAGACCTCCTCCTCCTGGTCTCTACAGACACTAGATGAACCTGGACTAGACCTCCTCCTGGTCTCTACAGACACTAGATGAACCTGGACTAGACCTCCTCCTCCTGGTCTCTACAGACACTAGATGAACCTGGACTAGACCTCCTCCTGGTCTCTACAGACACTAGATGAACCTGGACTAGACCTCCTCCTCCTGGTCTCTACAGACACTAGATGAACCTGGACTAGACCTCCTCCTGTTCTCTACAGACACTAGATGAACCTGGACTAGACCTCCTCCTGGTCTCTACAGACACTAGATGAACCTGGACTAGACCTCCTCCTGGTCTCTACAGACACTAGATGAACCTGGACTAGACCTCCTCCTGGTCTCTACAGACACTAGATGAACCTGGACTAGACCTCCTCCTGGTCTCTACAGACACTAGATGAACCTGGACTAGACCTCCTCCTGGTCTCTACAGACACTAGATGAACCTGGACTAGACCTCCTCCTCCTGGTCTCTACAGACACTAGATGAACCTGGACTAGACCTCCTCCTGGTCTCTACAGACACTAGATGAACCTGGACTAGACCTCCTCCTCCTGGTCTCTACAGACACTAGATGAACCTGGACTAGACCTCCTCCTCCTGGTCTCTACAGACACTAGATGAACCTGGACTAGACCTCCTCCTGGTCTCTACAGACACTAGATGAACCTGGACTAGACCTCCTCCTCCTGGTCTCTACAGACACTAGATGAACCTGGACTAGACCTCCTCCTGGTCTCTACAGACACTAGATGAACCTGGACTAGACCTCCTCCTGGTCTCTACAGACACTAGATGAACCTGGACTAGACCTCCTCCTGGTCTCTACAGACACTAGATGAACCTGGACTAGACCTCCTCCTCCTGGTCTCTACAGACACTAGATGAACCTGGACTAGACCTCCTCCTCCTGGTCTCTACAGACACTAGATGAACCTGGACTAGACCTCCTCCTCCTGGTCTCTACAGACACTAGATGAACCTGGACTAGACCTCCTCCTGGTCTCTACAGACACTAGATGAACCTGGACTAGACCTCCTCCTGGTCTCTACAGACACTAGATGAACCTGGACTAGACCTCCTCCTGGTCTCTACAGACACTAGATGAACCTGGACTAGACCTCCTCCTCCTGGTCTCTACAGACACTAGATGAACCTGGACTAGACCTCCTCCTCCTGGTCTCTACAGACACT
>NC_140165.1:268302444-268313096 GCF_963971535.1 Notolepis coatsorum
GAGGGATATGAGGACTGTGTGTAACTAGGAGGGATATGAGGACTGTGTGTAACTAGGAGGGATATGAGGACTGTGTGTAACTAGGAGGGATATGAGGACTGTGTGTCACTAGGAGGGATATGAGGACTGTGTGTAACTAGGAGGGATATGAGGACTGTGTGTAACTAGGAGGGATATGAGGACTGTGTGTAACTAGGAGGGATATGAGGACTGTGTAACTAGGAGGGATATGAGGACTGTGTGTAACTAGGAGGGATATGAGGACCGTGTGTAACTAGGAGGGATATGAGGACTGTGTGTCACTAGGAGGGATATGAGGACTGTGTGTAACTAGGAGGGATATGAGGACTGTGTGTCACTAGGAGGGATATGAGGACTGTGTGTAACTAGAAGAGATATGAGGACTGTGTGTAACTAGGAGGGATATGAGGACTGTGTGTAACTAGGAGGGATATGAGGACTGTGTGTAACTAGGAGGGATATGAGGACTGTGTGTAACTAGGAGGGATATGAGGACTGTGTGTAACTAGGAGGGATATGAGGACTGTGTGTAACTAGGAGGGATATGAGGACTGTGTGTAACTAGGAGAGATATGATGACTGTGGGTTTTGACGATGAAAGATGTAGCTGGTTAGTATAGATACTGGAGCCCATGTATGTATGTATGTATGTATGTATGTATGTATGTATGTATGTATGTATGTATGTATGTATGTATGTATGTATGTATGTATGTATGTATGTATGTATGTATGTATGTATGTATGTATGTATGTATGTATGTATGTATGTATGTATGTATGTATGTATGTATGTATGTATGTATGTATGTATGTATGTGTGTGTGTGTGTGTGTGTGTGTGTGTGTGTGTGTGTGTGTGTATGTATGTATGTATGTATGTATGTATGTATGTATGTATGTATGTATGTATGTATGTATGTATGTATGTATGTATGTATGTATGTATGTATGTATGTATGTATGTATGTATGCAGCCTTCGACACAGTCAACCATCAGATCCTCCTCGCGGCCCTCGCAGGAATGGGAGTGGCTGGATCTGCGCTGACATGGCTGACATCATACCTCAATGACCGCTCCTACCAAGTGTCATGGAGAGGGACTCTGTCGGCCACCCGCCCCCTCCGGACGGGTGTCCCCCAGGGCTCGGTCCTAGGACCCCTTCTCTTCTCCCTCTACACTAAATCACTGGGTAACATTATCACGTCTCATGGCTTCTCATATCATTGTTATGCCGATGATACTCAACTCTTCCTCTCCTTCCCTCCCTCAGATATCCACGTCTCTGAGCGGATCTCGGCCTGTCTGTCCGACATCTCCGCCTGGATGACGACCAACCACCTCAAACTGAACCTAAGCAAAACAGAATTGCTCCACCTGCCGGCCAAATCCTCCCCCCTGACCGACCTCTCCATCACAGTCGAGAATGCAGCTGTGACCGCGTCGCCGACCACCAAGAACCTTGGTGTTGTCCTCGACGACCAGCTGAACTTCTCTGCTCACATCGCAGCGACAACCAGAACCTGCAGATTCCTCCTGAGCAACGTCAGAAGGATACGCCCCTTCCTGACAAAAGAAGCCACCCAACTCCTCGTCCAATCAACAGTCATCTGCCGCCTTGACTACTGCAACGCACTGCTAGCTGGCCTCCCGGCCACTGCCACCAAGCCTCTTCAACTCATTCAAAACGCAGCGGCCCGCCTGATCTCAAACCTACCGAAGTCGGCCCATGTCACCCCACTTCTTAGGGACCTGCACTGGCTCCCCATTGCTGCACGTATCCGCTTCAAGGCCCTCGACCTAGCATACCGTGCGGCAAAGGGAACCGCTCCCGCCTACCTCCGGTCAATGGTCTCTAACTACACACCCTCAAGACCCCTACGCTCTGCATCTTCTGGCCGCCTCAGATCTACTCCTATCCAAGCTCCCGGAGGGTCATCAAAGAGAAGCCGCCTATTCTCAGTCCTTGCCCCACAATGGTGGAATGAACTACCCATCCCAGTTAGGACAGCCGAATCCCGTCCAATCTTTCGCCGTCGACTAAAGACTCACTTCTTCAACCATTATCTGAAATGATGAAAAAAAAAAAAAAAAAAAAAATCTAACCCCGACTAACCTTAATGTCATGCACTTGTCCTAATAAACTAACCTACACTGTAACACGCAACACTTTGAAGAACATTGTTACTCAGCTGATAGAGTTATACCCTTCTTGCTGTCTTGTCGCACAGAACTTGTAAGTCGCTTTGGATAAAAGTGTAAATGTAATGTAAATGTATGTATGTATGTATGTATGTATGTATGTATGTATGTATGTATGTATGTATGTATGTATGTATGTATGTATGTATGTATGTATGTATGTATGTATGTATGTATGTATGTATGTATGTATGTATGTATGTATGTATGTATGTATGTATGTATGTATGTATTGTCGGAGAATGTTCCCGGATCAATCAATGTAGACAGTCAGGTAGGCTTGAAAAACATGGTTTAACCTTTTAGGAACCCTATTTTCTGAAAATCCGCCTAAAATACATACCTAAGTAAATGGAATATTGATCCACTTCTACAAGGCCCATTTGCATGTTGTTGGTATATAGGAACATCTATGGACCTCAGTGAATGTATTCCCAGTGTCAGAAATATTGTGTCTATTACTAGGCTTGCTTAAATTGTGATGAAACAAAGGAGAATATGAATTATGATTTTTCTTTGCATCTTTGACAGTGAATAACACCATGCTAAAAATGACATGAAAAACTAGTGATCTCGTTCAGTACCTTCTTGAGATCATGTGTACAAGAAAGCTAAGGAAATTAATAAAGGGAAGATGATTAAAGGGGAACTATCTTATAAATGGCCTTTTTGAGTGTTTAGCATTGTTTCCTAGCTATGTGAACTTATATTAATATGATCTATGTCTCAAAATTCTCATATTGGCGCATTCTTCCAATTCTCCTCTCACAATATTCACCCTCACTGAACTGAGTCGTTTGAAAATGTGCCTATATGTGATGTCATATAGTCACTGCTGCATGTTAATGTTCAGGTGAACACGACGCTGCGCAGTGGTTTAGGAGCCCAGGCTCAAAACAGCTCGAGATCTTGAGGTAGAAAAATGCTGTTTTTGTAGACTTGATTAGAAATACAAAACAATGAATACAAAAAAAATATATATTACAGAGGTGTTCCATAGACTCACAGGAATTGTGTAAAAGTGCCCAAATAGTGAAAGAAATAGTAAAATAGTTCCCCTTTAAACAGAAGGTTTTGTAGATACAGTACTGAATTCTCCCATCCGGACTAATGCAATTTGAAATATTATTATAGAATATAGAATAGCAGGCTTATAAATTACCTTATTATAGCCAATTCGCACATTTATGGATTGTGCCAAATCTTATCTTTCAAATGCCCGAGTTCAATTTGGATTTAGTATCACCTGTTATGAGGTAGAGGGGAAAAGTAGAACCCAATATGCGGAATGATAGGAGAGCACCGAAACTGCAGAATGACTGGTAAATGGAGGAAACGGAGACAGCAGAGTCCGTGTAGATAATGACTCTTTACTGAGGTTCACCAAGAACTACACGAAACAGACAATAACAAAACAGCCTTGCTGGTACGATAACAAAAAGACTAGAGCACAAACAAACAAAAGTAAAAAAGACTAGAGCACAAAGAAACAAAAGTAAATGGCGCAACCGAACTGACAACAGAACAATAAACTGGAGAACGTAAAACAAACAGGCAAAAACAAACACTACACTTACTAGACAACCAAGGGGGAGCAACGACGCGGGCAGGAAACAGGTAACAGGAGGAAATGACGCCACGACGAGGAGAGAGAGAAACACACATATATACCCACACTAATTAACATTGGCAACACCTGGCCAGGCCAGTCTAACAGAAAATTAACAAACTAAACACAAGCAAAGATAACAACAACACCAGACAGGAGAGAACATCACACCAGGGAAGAGGGCGACAACAATGACAACACACACCACAACATCACACCAATCATACTATTAATTAAATGAATAACATTAGTCAATATATTTAACGTGCTAGCCTGCACCATCTGCTGGTGACCACTAGAGGGTGGTATGCGACCATTGAAAGGAGGTAGAGAGTGTCCAGTGTTATTGTTCAGACCATTGAAAGGAGGTAGAGAGTGTCCAGTGTTATTGTTCTCCTTAACCCAGGCCCCACAGGACCTGGGTTTGTTACAATCACCAGGCATGTATAAGAACAGATAATGAAATCTACTGTACAGTAGGTTTCTTATTCCTGCCAGAGTGCCGCCATTTTGAAACTGATTTAAAATCCGATTGTTGCCAAACGCTAAAAATAGCATTAACTAACTGCGCTCCAATATATGCCAATAACGTTACGTTTTGTGGTATATTATCCTGAGTAATAAGATATATTAAAAAAATTCATACAGAACATACGGTATAGTTATATCCCATAGTTATATGAGTATAGCGAGCGCTCTGCACTCTAGTGGAACCCTATCCCTTATCAATCTAATACTGAATAATTTTCTTCACATGTACACACCCATCCGCCTGGCCACACCCACATCCGCTCATCTACATAAGTGGGGACGTGGTCATACTAACAGCTCCTTCCCAAGTCTTTCACCACCGAAGGCGAAGACCACGGGGTCCTCAGTGAGTCAGTGCAGAGCGCTCGCTATACTCATATAACTATGGTTATAGGATAACCGTATGTTATATATCGTATAGCTTACGCTCTGCACTCTAGTGGAACACAGGAGCTGAGCAGAGCGGAAGCTCGACAAATGTACCCGCTGAGGCCCCCCACAACCATCAGAACCGGGGAGGACCCGAGCCCCCAGACCCCCCTAGAGGGGGACGGGAGGGAATCGGATCCGACTGTGCAAAGAGGGTTTAGCACCTCAACGCACAGGGTGAGCAGATCGTGGGACTTACCTTCACACAGAAGGACCCGCGACTACTCAGGCGCGCATCCCACATGCCACTAGGGAACGAATGGGAAGGGAAAAAAACCTGTTACAGCCCCTACAGCAACCACCTCGACAGCCCCCTCCCATACCTGCCCAGCAGGGGAAGGGAGGAGTGAATACAATGGAGAAGGACCAGGCCCCCTAACACAGGGCAAGGTACAACACAGTATGGACCAAGCACGTCACTGTTATGGTCAAGCCGTAGTGGCATACACATGACACACATAACCACAACATCAATCCCCGCGAAGCCCAGACCGACCCGGCATTTCCCCCCCGGAAAAGCACAAAGTCCTTCGGGGTACCAGAACAGCAGTTAACTGACTTGGTCCGGCGTGACCAGAACTAGTCCTGCGTCCTAGTCATGCCGCCATCCCCAGCCCTAAGAGGGGGGTAGGTACGCGTGTCGATCTAAAACAGTGGTCACCAACCCGTCGATCGCGATCGACTGGTCGATCTTTGAGACTTTCCCTGAAAAAAAAAGTGTAAAAAAAAAAGATTTTAAATTTTTTTGTGTCTTTCCTGAGAGTCCACATTACAGTTCTACTTTTGTTTTGATGTGAAAAGTGATGCTGCACTTAGCACTAACTAAGAAAGTACACATTACAGTTCTACTTTATAAAATGCTAATTGTAAATATGTTTGTCAATGTTAATAATATGAGAAAGTGTACATTACAGTTCTACTTTTGTTTTGATGTGAAAAGTGATGCTGCATAAGATGACTGCACTTAGCACTGACTGAGAAAGTACACATTACAGGTCAACTTTGACGTTTTAATGTTGGACCAAAGCATTGCATGTAATTAGAATACAGGCAAATAAAAGTAATTTAGTTTAAAGTACAATCTTGGCTGTCTTTTTCTCTCAACGCTTCAATAGGTAGATCTTGCCTTCACCAACAAAAAAAAGTGATATTTGGCTTAAAAAGGTTGGTGACCACTGCCCTAGAGGGTTTTAGGCAATTCTCCTACACATCTCTTGTGGATTGTATTGTATTATGTATGTAATTGTTTTTATATGTGTAAATAAACAAACAAACAAACAAACAAACAAAGACGTCTGCTCGCATTTATTTCTTGTCGAATTTCGCTAGCTATTGAATATAATTCCTGAACTAAAATCTCACTAATAACACTTTAACCTATTAGTAAACAAACATATTGTTGAAAATATACACTATGACTGCTGTTTTGACAGGATTAAGGTCTTTACTCTTGGCTACATTTGAAAAAAAAGCAACATTAATCTTAATCCATACAGTCTGTAGACATGGATTTATGAAGTGATGTCATCTGCGGTAGGGTGTTTTTTTCAGAAATACACTTCCCAGAGGCCTCCAGGTAAAAAAAAGAAAATGGGTTATAGATCGTATAGCTTACGCTCTGCATTCTAGTGGAACCCTATCCCTTATCAATCTAATACTGAATAATTTTCTTCACATGTACACACCCATCCGCCTGGCCACACCCACATCCGCTCCTCTACATAAGCGGGGTCGTGGCCATACTAACAGCTCCTTCCCTATTTTCACCACCGACAAGTGTCTGTATACACCACTTGAGTTTAGTGCCGAAATAGTTGGAAATTGGAAAGGAGTTACGTTTGGAGGAAAGGACCTGCGTTGACATTATATCTTTGTTTTCTTTCTCACTATTTTCGAGGAAATACAGCGATAATGTCCACCGGAGTGTCTAGAAGATGATGATCATTCTGACCTCCACCGGCGTTTCGTATTAGGGGCTCGCGTCGCAGAGCAATCCCCGCTGGCATTGCCTCCGGCTCTGCAGCTGGACACTTTGCTTGGGAGGTGATCGGCCGGGTGGGGGCTGACGGCCTCTCGGCGTTAGCTGCCGGCTGCGCTTGGCTGGGAACGTTAGCTTGATGCTATCAGTTAGCCTAGAGTTAGCTGTTTGGCTTGTGCTACAACCATTGGCATAGCCGTGAGAATAGCAGGCCCTGGCACTCTGACTACGACGTCATCTTTGGCATAAGATGTAGTCGGGCCTGCGCCATGACCGGCTGCCGGAGGGGGGCGTCACGCCGGGGCTAGGCTCCGACCATTGCTTCTTCTGGCCTAGCCAGCGAGAGGTCTTCGTCGACGTGGAGACCAACCTGTGTTTTGAAATTGATTGATTGATTGATTGATTGATTGATTGATTGATTGATTGAAAAGTTTATTAACAGATTGCAGAATGGGTACAGTACAGTACAGCTCAATACATACAATTGTTAAGAGGATGCAGACCTGAGAAAGACTTTCGTCTTGTTTCCATCAGGGTCCCCCATTTTCAATTCATCATATGACACACATGACATACAGATAGACAGTACTGCTACATCTATACATTTATGACATACCAGATTTTCAAATACAGTACTGTTTGTGATACTAAAACAATCCAGAAGAAGAGTATATACATTTAACATAGAAACTGTGCATTGGGGGAGGTTGGGTAGGTGGGGTGGGGCTGTACATTGGTGAATCTTGTAGACCAGGCCCATTGGTTGCAGCCTTTCATCCTGCGTTTCTTGGTGCAGGTAAGATGTCCAATGGACATTACCCCACTCTTCATTCCTTCCCCTCCCGAATGTTTTTGTTAATAACGATGTCTTTGTCTACAAAACATATGTTACTTCACTACATTTGGAGATACGATGTGTGCTGTGTGAGAATTGTATTGGTCGCTTTGTATAGCTTGGGTTAGCGTTGGCCAAGGCTTGTGCCTTTCTCTCTACCTAGGAACAGCATTGTTTTTTACGTGAGTAAAAATGAACTGGGTTGTTTGTCGTTTGATGAGAAGTTGTGTGTCTTCACAAACTAGACAACAAACTAGATTCTTGTACCGGATCTCCTCTCTGGTAAACAAGAATACCCTGAAGACTCTGGCAGGAGCACTCATTCAAGGGTACTACGACTATGCTTGCACCTCATGGTGTCAAAGCACCTCAAAGGCGCTAAAAACAAGATTACAAACATCACAAAACAAACTGGTCAGACTACTACTTGACCTTACCCCTAGAACCCACCTCACCCCTGCCCACCTTGACAACCTAGGATGGCTTAGAGTAGACGACAGAGTACAGCAACTTGCAATGGGCCTGGTCTACAAGATACACTATACGACTAAGGTACCCATGTACATGTCAAAATACTTGACAACCTAGGATGGCTTAGAGTAGACGACAGAGTACAGCAACTTGCAATGGGCCTGGTCTACAAGATACACTATACGACTAAGGTACCCATGTACATGTCAAAATACTTCCCAAAGGTCAGTGAATACCACGACCACAACACCAGAGGAAGCTCAACAAATCATGTTAAACCCAGATTCGGCTCAAACAAGGGACTAAACACGTTTCGCAATTATGCCACATCAATGTGGAACGCCCTACCCAAAGCTGTAAAGGAATGTGAATCCCTACCCACATTCAAAACTTCAATTCGAAACTGGCCACCGTAAATGTCCAAACCCCCCACCCCCTCCTGATAGACAGTCTCCTCCCCACTGCATGTATATATTCTCTCCCCGCCGTATGTATATTTCTCTCCCACTCACCCACCCCCTCCAAATGTACAGTCTCCTCCCCCACCCACCCACCCCCTCCAAATGTACAGTATCCTCCCCCACCCACCCACCCCCTCCAAATGTACAGTCTCCTCCCAACCGTATGTATATTTCTCTCCCACCCACCCACCCCCCTCCTAATGTACAGTGCCCTCCCCGTCATATGTATATACTCTGTCAGGATCTATGGGTAACAGTACTGTATATTTGAATACTGTTTATGTCACAAATGTATCAGTACTAAATACCTGTATGTCCCTATGCCATAAATGTCATGTATGTTGTGTATGTCATAAATGTCAATATGAATTGAAAATGGGGGACCCTGATGTAAACAAGACAAACGTCTTTCTCTGGTCTGCATCCCCTTAACAATTGTGTGTATTGAGGCGTACTGTATTGTACCCATTCTGCAATCTGTTAAATAAAGTTTTCATTAATTCATTAATTCATTCATTCATTCATTCATTCATTCATTCATTCATTCATTCATTCATTCATTCATTCATTCATTCATTCATTCATTCATTCATTCATTCATTCATTCATGTAACGTTTAGACAACGTGGCTGAGCCCACAACTGGCTGGGTTACCCTACAATGCTGTGCATAGTGGCATGTGATCGAGGGCTGAGTCCCTCTCTTAGCTTGTTGTTCTTACTTGAGGGTAGTGATGAAGATAACAAGTCTTTTTTCACACATAAGCAGAGCTGTGCGAAACCTGTTCAAACAAGGTCTTCGGCTGTGCTGGCGTGCATGATGTAAAGCTTACTCTACACATTTGGCGTCATATCAGGGATCGCAACCGACGGGTTGATCTTTGAGACTTTCCCTGTAGATCTTTCCCTGAATTAAAAATAAAATAAAAATAGAAACATATATATATATTTTTTTTAGATCTTTCCCTGAGAGTCCACATTACAGTTCTACTTTTGTTTTGATGTGAAAAGTGATGCTGCATAATATGACTGCACTTAGCACTGACTGATAAAGTACACATTACAGTTCTACTTTGACGTTTTAATGATGGACCAAAGCATTGCATGTAATTAGAATACAGGCAGATAAAAGTAATTTAGTTTAAAGTACAATCTTGGCTGTCTTTTTCTCTCAACGCTAATTTTCAATTACAGTAAAGCTCGGCTGAGAAACTGTATACCTGTTGTGCTGTGTCTAAATCCATTTACTGGGAATGGGGAATTGATCGTCGTACTGCGTTGCCAGTGATCAGTGTGTGTACAGGGGTCCTGCACTAATGTGATTTCTCAACAGCGGAGCCATAAGGTATTATTTTGGGGAAGATTGTATTGATCACTACTTTCACCGGGTGTGAGGGGGTACGCCGCTTACTAGACGGGACCCAGTGGTAAAGGGGGGTTACAGGGTACTGATTAGTGTTTGCCAATATAACATTTTGCATGACTACTGTACCTGTTCCTAGGTTTGTAAACCCTAAGGCCTTGCATACTGCATTCCTACCCTTACATCTAGCAACGCAACGACTACAGTTGGGGGTTCGGTGGCACTTAGCTCCTCCGTGTCCCTGCTATCTGGTGTTCGTATAATCTCACCCTCACTAAGCGGAGGTTATCCACCCCGCTACACATAGCTGGTCTACAACAAGCTAGTCAACAAGCTAGTCAGTCACAGACTCATACCCCCCCGACACTCAACTAACCGCCTCGGCCAGTCCTTCATACCAGCGCATCAGGCTCCACAACAGTGGGCAGGGACTGCTGCCAGACATCCAACTACAACTACTAGGAACCTAAAAGGACAATAACACTACCTTATGCATACTGCACCTTATGTGATACTGTATATTTTAGTTAGTTAGATAGTTGATTATATTGATTAGTTAAATTGTTTACACTGCTTGTTTGTACTACCTGTACCTCCCCTCCCCCTCCCCCATGCTGGATGTTTATACTTTCTTACTTTTTTCCCCTTTACAACTAAATAAATGGTGCACTTCCTCCAGCACTGGGTGGGTTGGCATCAGCGTGTGGATCAATTCACGTCCAATTCAATTCATTAATTGAAGTGGATTTGATT
>NC_140165.1:268313296-268389466 GCF_963971535.1 Notolepis coatsorum
GTGAGGCTATACTGTCTCTGTGAGGCTATACTGTCTCTGTCTCTGTGAGGCTATACTGTCTCTGTGAGGCTATACTGTCTCTGTCTCTGTGAGGCTATACTGTCTCTGTCTCTGTGAGGCTATACTGTCTCTGTGAGGCTATACTGTCTCTGTGAGGCTATACTGTCTCTGTGAGGCTATACTGTCTCTGTGAGGCTATACTGTCTCTGTCTCTGTGAGGCTATACTGTCTCTGTGAGGCTATACTGTCTCTGTGAGGCTATACTGTCTCTGTGAGGCTATACTGTCTCTGTCTCTGTGAGGCTATACTGTCTCTGTGATGCTATACTGTCTCTGTGAGGCTATACTGTCTCTGTCTCTGAGAGGCTATACTGTCTCTGTCTCTGAGAGGCTATACTGTCTCTGTCTCTGTGAGGCTATACTGTCTCTGTCTCTGTGAGGCTATACTGTCTCTGTCTCTGAGAGGCTATACTGTCTCTGTGAGGCTATACTGTCTCTGTCTCTGTGAGGCTATACTGTCTCTGTGAGGCTATACTGTCTCTGTCTCTGTGAGGCTATACTGTCTCTGTCTCTGTGAGGCTATACTGTCTCTGTCTCTGTGAGGCTATACTGTCTCTGTGAGGCTATACTGTCTCTGTGAGGCTATACTGTCTCTGTGAGGCTATACTGTCTCTGTGAGGCTATACTGTCTCTGTCTCTGTGAGGCTATACTGTCTCTGTCTCTGTGAGGCTATACTGTCTCTGTGAGGATATACTGTCTCTGTGAGGCTATACTGTCTCTGTCTCTGTGAGGCTATACTGTCTCTGTGAGGCTATACTGTCTCTGTGAGGCTATACTGTCTCTGTCTCTGTGAGGCTATACTGTCTCTGTCTCTGTGAGGCTATACTGTCTCTGTCTCTGTGAGGCTATACTGTCTCTGTGAGGCTATACTGTCTCTGTGAGGCTATACTGTCTCTGTCTCTATGAGGCTATACTGTCTCTGTCTCTGTGAGGCTATACTGTCTCTGTGAGGCTATACTGTCTCTGTGAGGCTATACTGTCTCTGTCTCTATGAGGCTATACTGTCTCTGTCTCTGTGAGGCTATACTGTCTCTGTCTCTGTGAGGCTATACTGTCTCTGTCTCTGTGAGGCTATACTGTCTCTGTGAGGCTATACTGTCTCTGTCTCTGTGAGGCTATACTGTCTCTGTCTCTGTGAGGCTATACTGTCTCTGTGAGGCTATACTGTCTCTGTGAGGCTATACTGTCTCTGTCTCTGAGAGGCTATACTGTCTCTGAGAGGCTATACTGTCTCTGTCTCTGTGAGGCTATACTGTCTCTGTCTCTGTGAGGCTATACTGTCTCTGTGAGGCTATACTGTCTCTATGAGGCTATACTGTCTCTGTGAGGCTATACTGTCTCTGTCTCTGTGAGGCTATACTGTCTCTGTGAGGCTATACTGTCTCTGAGAGGCTATACTGTCTCTGTGAGGCTATACTGTCTCTGAGAGGCTATACTGTCTCTGTGAGGCTATACTGTCTCTGTGAGGCTATACTGTCTCTGTGAGGCTATACTGTCTCTGTCTCTGAGAGGCTATACTGTCTCTGAGAGGCTATACTGTCTCTGTCTCTGTGAGGCTATACTGTGTCTGTCTCTGTGAGGCTATACTGTCTCTGTGAGGCTATACTGTCTCTGAGAGGCTATACTGTCTCTGTCTCTGTGAGGCTATACTGTCTCTGAGAGGCTATACTGTCTCTGTCTCTGTGAGGCTATACTGTCTCTGTGAGGCTATACTGTCTCTGTGAGGCTATACTGTCTCTGTATCTGTGAGGCTATACTGTCTCTGTCTCTGTGAGGCTATACTGTCTCTGTCTCTGAGAGGCTATACTGTCTCTGTCTCTGTGAGGCTATACTGTCTCTGTGAGGCTATACTGTCTCTGTCTCTGAGAGGCTATACTGTCTCTGTCTCTGAGAGGCTATACTGTCTCTGTGAGGCTATACTGTCTCTGTCTCTGTGAGGCTATACTGTCTCTGTCTCTGTGAGGCTATACTGTCTCTGTCTCTGTGAGGCTATACTGTCTCTGTCTCTATGAGGCTATACTGTCTCTGTCTCTGTGAGGCTATACTGTTTCTGTCTCTGTGAGGCTATACTGTCTCTGTCTCTGAGAGGCTATACTGTCTCTGTCTCTGTGAGGCTATACTGTCTCTGTCTCTGTGAGGCTATACTGTCTCTGTGAGGCTATACTGTCTCTGTCTCTGTGAGGCTATACTGTCTCTGTCTCTGTGAGGCTATACTGTCTCTGTCAGGCTATACTGTCTCTGTCTCTGTGAGGCTATACTGTCTCTGTCTCTGAGAGGCTATACTGTCTCTGTCTCTGTGAGGCTATACTGTATCTGTCTCTGTGAGGCTATACTGTCTCTGTCTCTGAGAGGCTATACTGTCTCTGTCTCTGTGAGGCTATACTGTCTCTGTCTCTGTGAGGCTATACTGTCTCTGTGAGGCTATACTGTCTCTGTGAGGCTATACTGTCTCTGTCTCTGAGAGGCTATACTGTCTCTGTCTCTGTGAGGCTATACTGTCTCTGTCTCTGAGAGGCTATACTGTCTCTGTCTCTGAGAGGCTATACTGTCTCTGTGAGGCTATACTGTCTCTGTCTCTGTGAGGCTATACTGTCTCTGTCTCTGAGAGGCTATACTGTCTCTGTCTCTGTGAGGCTATACTGTCTCTGTCTCTGTGAGGCTATACTGTCTCTGAGAGGCTATACTGTCTCTGTCTCTGTGAGGCTATACTGTCTCTGTCTCTGTGAGGCTATACTGTCTCTGTGAGGCTATACTGTCTCTGTGAGGCTATACTGTCTCTGTCTCTGAGAGGCTATACTGTCTCTGTCTCTGAGAGGCTATACTGTCTCTGTGAGGCTATACTGTCTCTGTCTCTGTGAGGCTATACTGTCTCTGTCTCTGAGAGGCTATACTGTCTCTGTCTCTGTGAGGCTATACTGTCTCTGTCTCTGTGAGGCTATACTGTCTCTGTGAGGCTATACTGTCTCTGTCTCTGTGAGGCTATACTGTCTCTGTCTCTGTGAGGCTATACTGTCTCTGTCTCTGTGAGGCTATACTGTCTCTGTGAGGCTATACTGTCTCTGTGAGGCTATACTGTCTCTGTGAGGCTATACTGTCTCTGTCTCTGTGAGGCTATACTGTCTCTGTCTCTGTGAGGCTATACTGTCTCTGTCTCTGTGAGGCTATACTGTCTCTGAGAGGCTATACTGTCTCTGTGAGGCTATACTGTCTCTGTGAGGCTATACTGTCTCTGTCTCTGAGAGGCTATACTGTCTCTGTCTCTGAGAGGCTATACTGTCTCTGTCTCTGTGAGGCTATACTGTCTCTGTCTCTGAGAGGCTATACTGTCTCTGTCTCTGTGAGGCTATACTGTCTCTGTGAGGCTATACTGTCTCTGTCTCTGTGAGGCTATACTGTCTCTGTGAGGCTATACTGTCTCTGTCTCTGTGAGGCTATACTGTCTCTGTGAGGCTATACTGTCTCTGTGAGGCTATACTGTCTCTGTCTCTGTGAGGCTATACTGTCTCTGTCTCTGTGAGGCTATACTGTCTCTGTCTCTGAGAGGCTATACTGTCTCTGTCTCTGTGAAGCTATACTGTCTCTGTGAGGCTATACTGTCTCTGTCTCTGTGAGACTATACTGTCTCTGTGAGGCTATACTGTCTCTGTGAGGCTATACTGTCTCTGTCTCTGTGAGGCTATACTGTCTCTGTCTCTGTGAGGCTATACTGTCTCTGTGAGGCTATACTGTCTCTGTCTCTGTGAGGCTATACTGTCTCTGTCTCTGTGAGGCTATACTGTCTCTGTCTCTGTGAGGCTATACTGTCTCTGTCTCTGTGAGGCTATACTGTCTCTGTCTCTGAGAGGCTATACTGTCTCTGTCTCTGTGAGGCTATACTGTCTCTGTCTCTGTGAGGCTATACTGTCTCTGTGAGGCTATACTGTCTCTGTGAGGCTATACTGTCTCTGTCTCTGTGAGGCTATACTGTCTCTGTCTCTGTGAGGCTATACTGTCTCTGTGAGGCTATACTGTCTCTGTGAGGCTATACTGTCTCTGTCTCTGAGAGGCTATACTGTCTCTGTCTCTGATAGGCTATACTGTCTCTGTCTCTGTGAGGCTATACTGTCTCTGTCTCTGAGAGGCTATACTGTATCTGTCTCTGTGAGGCTATACTGTCTCTGTGAGGCTATACTGTCTCTGTCTCTGTGAGGCTATACTGTCTCTGTGAGGCTATACTGTCTCTGTCTCTGTGAGGCTATACTGTCTCTGTGAGGCTATACTGTCTCTGTCTCTGTGAAGCTATACTGTCTCTGTCTCTGTGAGGCTATACTGTCTCTGTCTCTGTGAGGCTATACTGTCTCTGTCTCTGAGAGGCTATACTGTCTCTGTCTCTGTGAGGCTATACTGTCTCTGTGAGGCTATACTGTCTCTGTGAGGCTATACTGTCTCTGTCTCTGTGAGGCTATACTGTCTCTGTCTCTGTGAGGCTATAATGTCTCTGTGAGGCTATACTGTCTCTGTCTCTGTAAGGCTATACTGTCTCTGTGAGGCTATACTGTCTCTGTGAGGCTATACTGTCTCTGTCTCTGTGAGGCTATACTGTCTCTGTCTCTGTGAGGCTATACTGTCTCTGTGAGGCTATACTGTCTCTGTGAGGCTATACTGTCTCTGTGAGGCTATACTGTCTCTGTCTCTGTGAGGCTATACTGTCTCTGTGAGGCTATACTGTCTCTGTGAGGCTATACTGTCTCTGTCTCTGAGAGGCTATACTGTCTCTGTCTCTGTGAGGCTATACTGTCTCTGTCTCTGTGAGGCTATACTGTCTGTGAGGCTATACTGTCTCTGTCTCTGTGAGGCTATACTGTCTCTGTCTCTGAGAGGCTATACTGTCTCTGTCTCTGTGAGGCTATACTGTCTCTGTCTCTGTGAGGCTATACTGTCTCTGTGAGGCTATACTGTCTCTGTCTCTGTGAGGCTATACTGTCTCTGTGAGGCTATACTGTCTCTGTGAGGCTATACTGTCTGTGTCTCTCAGAGGCTATACTGTCTCTGTGAGGCTATACTGTCTGTGTCTCTCAGAGGCTATACTGTCTCTGTGAGGCTATACTGTCTGTGTCTCTGTGAGGCTATACTGTCTCTGTCTCTGTGAGGCTATACTGTCTCTGTCTCTGTGAGGCTATACTGTCTCTGTGAGGCTATATTGTCTCTGTCTCTGAGAGGCTATACTGTCTCTGTGAGGCTATACTGTCTGTGTCTCTCAGAGGCTATACTGTCTCTGTCTCTGTGAGGCTATACTGTATGTGTCTCTGAGGGGCTATACTGTCTCTGTGAGGCTATACTGTCTCTGTCTCTGTGAGGCTATACTGTCTCTGTCTCTGTGAGGCTATACTGTCTGTGTCTCTCAGAGGCTATACTGTCTCTGTGAGGCTATACTGTCTCTGTCTCTGTGGGGCTATACTGTCTCTGTGAGGCTATACTGTCTGTGTCTCTCAGAGGCTATACTGTCTCTGTCTCTGTGAGGCTATACTGTCTGTGTCTCTGAGAGGCTATACGGTCTCTGTCTCTGAGACGCTCTGAACACCAGGAGACACCAGACACCACCCTAGGTGTGATTCTGACACGTATAAAAGTCAACACCTGGGACTTATTATTATGAATCCCTGCGCTCAGCCTCTCATCTGGAGCCTGACCGGCGCAGGAGGTCCAGACGGTCCGCTGCCTCCCCATTTACTGTTCAGTCTTCATGTGACAAACACCAGATGTCTAATTCATTAATAAACCCTCTGCCATCTATTTCCTTCTCTCTCTGCACTTGGAATTTACATTGTGGGGGTGGTTTGAAGGTCAGATCTGTGATCCAATCAGAAACTAAACCAAAACAACCAAAAGGAAAAACTAAACAAAACAATGGATGGATGTCCTCTGACCAGGGCTTGTTAACTGTCCCCCGGTCTAGATTAAAAACAAAAGGTGACAGAGACTTCAGAACCGTGGCCCCCAGGCTATGGAATGCTCTGTCCTTGGACCTTAGATCTGTGGTCTCTGTAAACATGTTTAAAAAGCAGCTAAAGACTGTGCTGTTCAAAGAGACTTTTGGATGTCCATGTAAATCTTTTTGTCTTTCTTACTGTATGTTATATTTTTTTTCTTTCATATTTTACTTACTTTCCTTTTAACATGCTGGTATCCTTGCACTATGTTGCTGTTTTTATATGTGAAGCACTTGTCTGTGACCCTGGTCTGTGACAGGTGCTATATAAATAAAACGTACTTACCTACCTACTTACTTACTTACTTACTTACTTACTTACTTACTTACTTACTTACTTACTTACTTACTTACTTACTTACTTACTTACTTACTTACTTACTTACTTACTTACTTACTTACTTACTTACTTACTTACTTACTTACTTACTTACTTACTTACTTACTTACTTACTTACTTACTTACTTACTTACTTACTTACTTACTTACTTACTTACTTACTTACTTACTTACTTACTTACTTACTTACTTACTTACTTACTTACTTACTTACTTACTTACTTACTTACTTACTTACTTACTTACTTACTTACTTACTTACTTACTTACTTACTTACTTACTCACTCACTCACTCACTCACTCACTCACTTACTTACTTACTTACTTACTTACTTACTTACTTACTTACTTACTTACTTACTTACTTACTTACTTACTTACTTACTTACTTACTTACTTACTTACTTACTTACTTACTTACTTACTTACTTACTTACTTACTTACTTACTTACTTACTTACTTACTTACTTACTTACTTACTTACTTACTTACTTACTTACTTACTTACTTACTGTTAAGTACGAGTCATAAGCCTAGGTCAGATTGATAATCCCATAACTCATTGGTCCGCATCTCAGCTTCAAGCAGCGTCCTGCGACGTCTGGGATGTCTAGGACTCAATGCGTCTATAAACTTCAGGGCTTAAACCCAGCCGACCCAGGCTCACACACAGGCACCCCTCCGTCCCCCCCAGTCATACAGTTGATTGATTGGAGTTGCGGAGTGTACTTTTATTCTATTTTGCTTTAACTTACTCGGTTGGCCGTATTACCACTGTATGGCATTACTTGATAATAACAGTTATACAGAACCCACCTTTAGTCCTTATGCATAATCATATTTTTGCTTTTACTCCGTCTGGGGAAAGCCACACTCATAAGGTTTTTTACATCATAAATCAGGCACATTACTGGTAAAGTTACAATGCAAAAAAACATCTCCATGCTTACCAGTCGTTTTGGGAAGAATTGAAGCAAGTGTTCTTTCCAAAAGAAGATTGTTTTATTTTTTTTAACAGTAGAAGATTACATTAAAGGTTCAGTTTCATTTTTATAAGTACACAGGTTTCAGCTTACAATGTATCAGGTTTCAGTCATCTCCTCAAAATCTCTCAAAAAAGTGTGTTCCTTGAATGGGCAACAGTCCTTTTTATATTGATATTGTATCATATTTCCGATTGGTCTAAACACAGTGATGTCACAGGGATGTCATTTTCGTTTAGCAAACCAAAATACAATACATAATCCGTATGGACTCCTCCTTCTTTTTACTAGCGTTACTTTTAGTTACCTAGTGTTTTTTTAAGTAAGAGAAAGTCCCTTATTTCTTCAGAACAAACAACTGCTTTGTCTGTGGTAACCACGTGGTATGGTACTAGGCAGTACCGAGCGAGGCCATCCATAAGATTTCTTATCAAGACTCCTTAGAGATGCCCTCCAGAAAACAGTTTTACACATCATTTTTAGTATTATTCTCTACTGACAGTTAATTATAAGCATGCCATTATGAAAACTTTTACTGTACACATTAAACATTTAATTGTTATATAGTTTTTAAGATTCTCTCTATCGTTTCAGGACTCCCTGTTTCTCTAAAACTTCACAACCTCAACCTTTAATTCCCTTCCCTTCTGTAAGGATTATCATTACAGCTTTCTCTCCTCTGCTGAGGGCCACATTCCCCAGGTTAACTCCCCATCGGGGGCCTGCTCTCACAGACAACAGGCACCTTCTATGCAGACATTAAAGGCTCAGTTCCATTTTTATAAGTAGAACCATCATTTCACTATCCTCCAGAGTTCAGTTTTTAAAGTCTATAAAAGATTATACTGGTCATATAGGAACGAATCAGGATGTCAATTTCCAAAAGTGTCACTTGTTGTTCTGTGGCACTTCACACCCTCTCTGTCATCCTGGGAGGTCATTGTCCATCGTCAATTGAATAATTGAATAATGAAGCATATAATTACATGTGAAAAATAGGTATATACGGCTATATTGTTACATAAACAACAAAACATTTAGAAATAGAAATCACTGTTCTTTTTTAGAGAACAGGGCTTTTGCTTTTCTTGATTATATTTTTACCAACATTTTTATTTTATTGGTAAGGTGTTGTTGGATACTTGGCTGACTTTCTTGTTTTCTTTGGCCTCTCGTACTCCGCCCAGCCTCTGGCAGATGGTGGTGAAGTACTTGTACTGGGGACCTCTTGTCTTGACCCCCCGGGTCGAGAGGCCATAGATCTTGGGTCTTGCAGGCTGTGACCTTTTTCACCTCCCCTGACTTCTTGACTGACCACACTCCTGTGCTCGGTGGAGGGCAGGACTGGATAAATCTTCGGATCCCTCCGTATATAACGGAATCCAGAGTCAACATCGATGTGAGATGTGCTCATCTTAGGGTAAAAGATCAAATCCACCCTATAATATTCACAGCTGTTTCCCCAGCTCTCCACGGTGGCCCATGTCTTGCCGAGATTTGAGTCACCCTCTCGGGTAACCATGTAAATCTTCACCCAGGCCGGGAGAATACCGGTCCAGTTGCCTCCCACCAGAACATGGGCCCTACTGGATCTCACTTCTGACACCCAGTCCAAGTAGAAGAAATCCTCGAACGGCATCCTGGTGAAAGGGTCAGAATAAGGTCTTCTCCCTGGTTTTATTCCCACTATGTCAGCCCAACTGGCGGGGAACTTAAGCTCTTCATTTGTCATCATTCTTCCATTTTCTGCATATAACTGAGATCGTTGGCTGTCGTCTATAACGTCCCATTTTCCTCTCTGGAGCGATATTTTCTTCAACCAGGTTGCTCCTAGGCCCAGAGACAGTGTATCCTCCGGTGATGTAATCGCAGTTGCTGTCTGGCCTTGGTCAGGCATTTTTGGTGAAACCAGGCTTGGTGATGATGACACGAGGGTCGCTCTCCTAGGAACGAGGGGGTCACGATCCAAAATACCCAGTACGCTATCACCATGTAACAGAAGTTCGTCTTTTAAGATGGTATATTCCTTAACCGCCATTCTCCGTTAGTTGCTGTTGTGTCTATGCGTCCCAGCGTCTCTGACTAGTGTGCGAGAGAGAAAGCACTGGTCCTTTTTATCCTCATTTCAGAAGAGGCGCCGTCATAGTTGAAGGCCACAGTCTCTTTTTTACATAATTTACGGCCCTCCCTGACCGGGAGAAGAGGCCCATATGACGTAGTAGATTTATTGTAATAATGACCCCTATTATCAAAATGCAGGGGAGGGCCCACCTCACAATCCCCATAATGACCGCCCTGGCTGTTTGTACCATGGAAGTTGCAAAATTCCAAACATCACCCACTCCATCCTTCACGGCCCCTCCTATATCTTCAGCTGCACGCCCGATAATGGTACCCAGTACTATCGCAAATTGAGTTATGTCCCTCCGTTTGCTCCATTCGTCCACATACGGTGCTCGATCCTGTGAACAGGACCCGTTTGTCATGTTGTTAGCATGTGAAAGGGGAAAAACACCATCCAGGTAGAATCCTCTTCCTGTCCATCCAAAATCTGGATTCAGCTTTCCTCCTGTTTCCAAATAATCAGATATGGGTTTCCATGGGGATACAAAGTCAAACAGGGCCTTGCTGCATCCCGTACAGGTGTTAAACAGATGTCGGTTGTTTCCCCGTCTGTTATTGCAGTACTGGGTATTGATGAAATTCCATCGGTTCAACAGGTATGCCTCCGGTGGCCAATAGTAAGGGAATCCTCTATCCAGGGTGTGTTCAAACAGCGTTGCTAGGGGTCCGCATTTTGAAGTTTTTGCCTGCCATGTGGCTTCATTCTGTTTAGCTCCTAGGCGCGCAGTGGGAGAAGAGCGGTAGCAGTTAGCCACTATCAAGGGGATGCCCACCTGCCGGGGGAATTTTGGGTCATAATACAGTGATCCACCCCCCCCCCCGAAACTGCCCTCCATCTCATTAGGTCATTGGTGTCCCGTGAGGTTGGAGAGTCGAACCAATGCATATTACTCCATGCATGTTCTTGCGGGGGAGGGTTACGCACAATGTAGTACCTTTCTACCATTCTTCGAGGGTCGCATCCTATCTCCTGAGCCTTTGCCAGAGGGAGAGTGCCCCAATGGATCCACGTACTGTTAATCCCATCCCGGGATCTCCCCCTAGTCAGGGTCCTAGTAGAAGCTAAGTCTACCATAGCTGAGGTAGCCTCCTCCACATGTAGGTGCGGATAAGTATCCTTCTCTGTACACAGACTCTGATCATTCTGCGTACAATACTGTTTCCCCCATCTACCATAAGTAGTTCCGGGGTAGGCCCCGAGCTGGGCCCCCGTCGCTCTGAAGCTTGGTTCCAGACCCCACCTCATTATGTAGCCACTAGAGGTCTTTCTAGTGAGAATAAGATGTGGGGGTAGTAGGATTTCGCCTAATTGTCTCTCTTTAATGTTCACCATAGTGAAAGGTAGCTGTGGATCCTTTTCTTTCCAATCATGTACCCACTCCAATATATCCTCTTTTTCTGATCCATCGGGATTGAGGTTTGGATTAGGTTTGCTTTCTTTTGGGGGATCTTTGTTATTGCTCCCCACTGCCACTACCAATGCTCCGGGATATGGGGTGCTGGATTTTAGGTCTATATGCCTACCCACATTTAGTTGGAACCCCAAAACCTGAGCAGCTAACTGTTGGTGGATGAACAGGGTCAACTTGGTCTCTTCCGAATCTGGCTCCTTCTGCCAGCATGCCGCCACCAGGTTGACCTCCTCATCAGTGAGGCCTATTCCTGCATAGGCCTTCCATTCGTTGAGGGGCCGAGTTGCCCACCTGCTGTGGTATCTGTCGTATTTCGTGGGTTCTGGGTACACTCTATACCTCCTCAAATAATTCCTGAAATTCACACGACAGGTGGCTTCCTGGCCCAGAGTTCCATTCGAGTATGGGCGTGGGACCCCCATATTCCGTGCTTCCGTGCTTCTCGGCATATAGGGGCTAATTCACCCGCTTCTCTCATCATTCTTTTTACCACTTCAAGGGAGGTAAGACCCCTCCATACCTCATCAGTTTTGGCTAGGTTATCAGATAGGCAATCGAGGAGAGAGTCTAGTATTTGCGTGCCCCACTTTCCCTCGAGTTTCTCCACCTGGCTCGGGGTCAAGGTTGGGACGTCTGTGTACCATAAGGTCCTCCCCCCCGCCAGGGGGAGACCGCGCACCCATGGAAGTGTAGGTGGGTAAGGTTTGATTTTTACCCGTCCTGGGTTTGTTACCGCCACAGTCCATTTGAACCATGTAGCGGTAGTCTGAAAAGGACATCCTCCTGCTTGGTCAGTAGCTGTGAGAGGTATATCCTGTTCAGGCCGTTCCTGGACCTGAGCCTCCGTCTGAGTGTCCTGTCTGGGGGTCAAGAATCCAAAAAAGGCCTCAACCTCTCGTTCCCATGCCGGGGGCCATTTTGTATACAGGGTCACCTTGGTCAAGGTTGATTCTCCTGTGTCATCACTTGGTTTCCTGCCCAGGGTCACTTCTACTGCTCGGGTTCCATTCAGTCTGGTAGTAGAACAGTTAGATAATTCCTCCCAAGGCCCCCACTCCGGGTCACCCTGATACCTGGAGTGTGCTCTGACCCTGATGCAGGGGTATATCCGTGCCTCTCCCTTGGCTAGTTTCATTTTAGTTGAGATTTCGCCTCTGGGGTTAGAAGGGTATACTGCCGTCACCTCCGCTCCTGCCGCACCGAGGCATATCTCGTCCCTCTGAGCGGCCAAATCTTTCCATGTCATGTATGGATTACATCCCTCCTCTGGGTTTAGTAACCAGCATTGTGGTTCCGGATCAGGCAGTGAGCAGTCAGGGAATTGTTTCTTGGCCTGACCCATGTCACTAAAAGAGGTAGATATATAGTCCGACCAGGCCTCCCATCTCTCTGATGCGTTTCTTGGTTCACACAGGACTTGAGTGACCATTCTATAGTGGGTCACTGGTATTCCTCTATGTTCCTTAACCGTTGGTTCTTCAAACTCCCATTCAGTACGAGTCCTGGGGTAATCAATTGCCCTTATAAATCCCAGGGTTAGTGTGATGGCGAGTACTACCAGAGTCACTCTTAGTATCCATTTACCTGCCACAGCCTTGGCGGATTTCTTGGGTTGAATCGCCAGGCTTGGTGATATCTCTTCTATGTTGGGAGCGGCCCTGTTCTCGGATTCATTGTCAGAATCTGACTGCTCCCATTCCCGGTCTATATCCATTGTCAAGCAGGTCATGATCTCTCTTCGAGCGGATTCATTATTTGGGCGGGGCACCGCATATGCCCCTTTGTTTAGACAGGTCATGTGCTCATATATATAGTCCCTGCCCATATGCGTTGGTTGTCTGATTATGACTGGTAGGTCATGGTATGGTGGGTTGGGTGGTGCCCAATATTCTGATGTCGGGGTACCGGGTCCCAGTGTGTCTTCGGGACCTGGCCCACTGCGCATGGGTATGGGTTGTTCCCCGTACTCCGGGGCGACCAGGTTATAGGTGTTTGTGGTTTTCTTCAGGTAGGCCATATTCCCCCCTCTCGCCTTTCCTTCGCTGCCTGAGAAGAAAAGGTGAGACGGTTATCGCCTGTGCGCATCGAGCATGTACTACTTGGTCAAGGCTTCTGATCTTCGCCTGATGCGATCCCATATACTGGGCGCCCTCGAGCCTGGTCCCATGCCGTCGGGGTAGTGTACCCTCTTTGGTTTGATCATGGACCCCTTCCTAATGCTTCCGATCACAGGAGTGTCTTTCCCCGGGGTAATCTCCACAGAGAGGCCTCTGATAGGGTGTGGCATATGCCCCACACTCAGCGTGACAGAGAGTATCACCCATTGGTATTCTTTCCCATTCACGGGTCTCTCTGTATCTCCTGGGGATATAGACTTCCCTTTCGTGCCCGTTTTAGTTATTCCAGGCCCGTCCCTCACCAGTAGTTCTAGTGATAGGGTTTTCCGGAACCCTTCTCTGAGCTCTCCACTTATAGTGGTCAACCAATCGAATTCACCACCGTGTCTGTGTCCAGAGCTGGGGAAGGGCAAGGAGATCAGTCCCGAGGTTAGTAGCACAGCCCTTTTAGCCAGCATCATGCGCACCAGGCTGGCTACATCCAGTAGAAGGTCATTTCCCTTTAGTCTATCATTGGTCATGACCTCCTGTCCCTTGGTGAACAGTCTTGACCTCTCCTCCGTATCCTTCACCCAGAATGTGTCTGGTCCTTTCACCAGGAACATCTTGTCCCCCCTTGAAGGCATTGCCCTGGGGAAACAGGTGTTTATGGTTTTCTCAAGATAGGTTTCCATCAGGCTGGCCAGGTTTTCCGTGCTGCCCTTGAAGGCTATACCTCCTCGGCCCGCGGCCCCTTTGTGGACTGGAGCATCCCCATCCTGCAGGTATCCACTGCCCTTTGTCAGGTATATTCCTGAACCTAGTTTCACTTCTGTATGGTCTTGGCATTTGGCTAGAGCATAACCCAGCCATGAGCACCCGCACTTGGATGCTAACTGTGGGGTCATAGGAGGGTATGCTGCCAGTACTATACGGGGTCCGTATTCCATATAACATGCTTGGCAGACAATTATTCTGCATCCCCTCGGGCCCTCCTTTGGCCCAAAGGTGTAGGTATCATCGCCTGGGCGATATAGAGGTTTGTGATCCGTGGGGACCTGTTCTGGACGATTCCGTGACGGTCCGTGCCACAGTAGGTTAGTCACCTGGACGAGGCACAAGGTGCATTTATCCAGGTTGTGTCCCCATTTTGTCCATCTGATTATGCTTCCTCCTGGTCCCTCCACAGGTTCTGCTTCCGGGGTGTCGGGGTGACGTACTAGTGATCTGTTATCCGACAGATACCCCTTTTTCGCCGCCTTAACTGCTCCATCAGCCACACCCATAAAAACGCTGGCGCCTCTTATGTTTCCAGCGTCCCCATTCAAAGGGGACAATCCTGGCGCCATACAGATCAATATTTTGTGCCTGGCGCACTCCAAGGCGAAAGGCATGGACTCTCTAAGTCCCGGTACACCCCTTTGGGCCATCTTGCTTCCCGTTTCCTGTGGTGTAGAGCTTGAGATTCCAGCCATCTTCCCCTTTCTTCACCCGGTTTTGCGGACTTGATTTACGTGCACTATACCTAGGTCCTGCAATCTAAGTCGCCTGGGACTAAGTATTTCAACGATGGTATCTTTGCTCTCACACTTCTTGCTGGGATTCCCTGCCAGGGGTTTTCGGAGCACCCACACGGCTTCACCTAAGGAGAAGGGAGAAGAGACAGCCGTGTTATCTTTTGAAACACATCTCTTATCCTCTCTTCCCAAGTTCACAGCCTGGTGTATCCTAAGGAGGGAGATTGGTTCATCCCAGGATCGCAACATATCCTCCTTGATTATCTGCTCTTTTATAGAGCGCACAGCCCTCTCGGCCACTCCGTTCGTATTGGGCTGGTAGGGTACCGAGTATTGGGCCATTACACCCGCTTCCTCCAGTAGTGTCTTCACTGATCCGTGAGTGAAGTAGGTGGCATTATCCATCCTGAGCGATGCAGCCCTTGGCTCTTCCCTTAGGAACTGTGATATGCAGTTGCATATTACTGCAGCCGTCGGAGTGGGGATAGGGTACATTCTGAGTCTACCTGGCCCATTGTCCACTATCACCAGTCCCTGCTTGTGTTTCTTTTTCATCCCCTCTGACATGGGTCCAAACACGTCGGCGAAAAAATGCAGCCCTGCTTCAGATACTGCTATTTGTCCCAGTGGCACAGGCTCAGGTTTTGTCCCTCTTACCAGCGCACATCGTTCACAGGCCTTCCGGATTGTTATCACTCTTTGTTTCGCTTTAGGTATGTGAATGTGGTTGGTTCTTAGGTATACCAACATCCTCTTACTTCCAACATGTCCAAGGTTATCATGTACCAGTCGGATCATGTGAGTAGCCTCGTCCTCCGGTACTCTCACCGTGCCTTTGTCTTCCCAGGCTGTGGGCGTGACTAAGGCCAGTCTTTTGAGTTTTAGCCCGCTGACCTCAGGGCGGTTTTGGGCCAGGGTGTCGACTTCTTTGTTTCCCTGGTAGTGGACCCCGGTTTCCTCCGTATGGCTTTTTAGCCATTTCCAAGCTATTTTCATGCCTCGGAATTGTTCCACTATGAGGGCCCAGAGGTCACCATGGGCCATTGGTCTGCCTGTGCTGGTTTCAAATCCTTTCGCTTTCCAGTACTCCAGGTTCTCTGTTCCTCCGTTGTAACAGTATTGGCTATCGGTTACAATAAGTAGTTTCGGTATGTGCTTCCCTTTGGCCATTATTATGCCCTCCAGTATAGCTGTTACCTCCGCCGTTTGGGCTGATCCCTCGGTCCAGCCACTCGCTGTTTTGATGTTCTCATTGTTGTGTTTTAGAACATAGGCCCACTTGGCCTTTGTTCCGTCCTGTTTGTGCTGACTTCCGTCTGTGTAGAGTACCCAGTTGGGTTCGGCCTCAGGCTCTGTGAGCTTGGTTTTCGTTTCTAGGGGACACTTGGTTCCTGTTGTGATAAATCTCATTTTAGGATCTGTTAACATCATTGACCAATGTCCCCATCGTGAGGTCATGGCCCTCGAGCCTGTAATAGTTCCCTTCGAGGCACTCTGCAGGGCAGGAAATTCTGTGGTTACTATTATATCTTTGTCTTGAGCCAAGTCCTTCAGGGCATTCCAGAATCTAAATACTCCACATAGGATTCGTTCTTCTTCTGTATACCGCTCCTCCGTATTGGTGAACTGCATGGATAAAAGTAGACAAGGGGTCTTCCCCTTTCTATTCTGACATTTCAGAGTTATCCCTTGCGTACCCTCCACTTGTGGGAATACTTCCAGATGTTTGGTGGGGTCTCTTTTTTCCAGATCTTTGCAGTTTTCCAGCACATGGGTCTTGAACACCGTCCAGCCTGGCTCCACTTCCTCTATGGGGATGTTCCTATTCCTAGGGTTTTTTCTTTCGAGAGCTTTGCCTTTCAGTTTGTGGAGCGGGATGCTTTTGTCGCATAGCCAGGCACATGGGTCATAATGTGGCCGCATTTTCCCATGGCAGAGTCCAGCTGACTCAGGGACACAGGCTTCTCTATGGCCGCTACCTGATCCAGGTATTCCCTGCTGACTGACTTTCCGGTGTCCGTGATGTTGAAACCCAGATACCTCAGGGTATGTTTCGCGATCTCGCACTTCTTGAGGCCTATCTTTAACCCGGCCCTGGAGAGGCGGGTCACTACC
Source organism: Notolepis coatsorum (assembly GCF_963971535.1). NCBI lineage: Eukaryota > Metazoa > Chordata > Actinopteri > Aulopiformes > Paralepididae > Notolepis > Notolepis coatsorum. Next base: position 268,329,914 of record NC_140165.1, read on the forward strand.
TGGTCCAGTAGTTCCAAGTGTTCTTGTTCCGAGTCATTGGTCCAATACACATCGTCGATGTATATGGTGACATCCAGACCTCTTAGGATGTCCTCTATGACTCCTTGGAACACATTCGGGGAGTTCTTATACCCCTGTGGTAATACTGTCCATCCATAGGACAGCCCGTTCCAGGTGAACGCCGTCTTTTGGGTGGATAGGGGGTCGATAGGTACTGACCAGAATCCATTAGCCAGGTCAATGCTAGACTTCCAACGTTTGTTGGGCAGATTCCTGGTTGTTTGTGCTATGTTTATCATTGTCCTGGTATCTGAGCATGTTCTGGCATTCAGGGCAATTAAGTTGTGCACTAATCTCCATGATCCATCAGGTTTGGGGACTCCCATTACAGGGGTATTTGTTAGAGCAGAGTCCAACATAGTCAACACGCCCATTTCTTCCAATTCCGTGATGGTTTCTGTCAGCTCCTTTTTGCACCTCGGGTCCACCCTGTGTTGTGCTTGTCTCGGTGGTATGGTCCCCTTTATAGTGTGTGTATACTTGGGGTCCACCCTTCCCACGTCGTTCTTGTGGGCAGCATATAAGCCTCTCTTGAGTATTTCTCGTATGAGGGTTTTCTCGTGGCTTTCGGACTCTTCCACAACCTTTTCCATTTCGCCCCGTATGTCCACTGGCTTCATATATTTGACACAGACTCTGTGCTGTGGCCTTTTCGGGTCACACTTGGGTATGAATTTTTCCTTTTCGTACAGTAGTATCAAGTCTTTTGGGGATAACAGGGGTTCCGAATTAGGTGGTCCTACCACTCCTGATATCCCATGCTTCTCATCTGTACCCATGAGGGCTCTGGTCCCATTACCTAATTCCACTTCTATGGATCCGGTAATGGGTGTATTTACATGCAGGGAAATTTCCACCCCGGTGTCTACTAGGTATTGGTCGTTTCCCACTTGACACGTTAACTTCCCATCAGTCTCCTGTGTTTTGAGTGCAATAGCATTCAGTAGGGGCCTCTCCTGGGGATCTATATTGAGGGTTAATAGACTCTCTGTCACTCTGTCTTCTTCCCATGTTCGAGTGTCATGTGTCACATCACCAGGAGGCAAGGATTCTATTCTCTCTCCTTCCGGGATTTGAATTCCTCCCTTGTTGCCCTCCTTTCAGCTTGCTGTTCTGGGGTTAATGCCGCCCACTCGTCTGGAGGTAGGTATATGTAATTCTTCTTCCCTTTCTCGTCCTTGGTTATCCTCGGGGGGAACTCCTGGGAGCCCCCCCTTTTGTCGTTTTTTGAGTAGGTAGGTTTAACGTTAGCCGCTGGCTGTTGCTGGGCTCTGGGAGGCCGAATTTGAGCCTTCTCCTCTCGTGGGTTCTCCTCTTTCCTTTCACTTTTATTGTATTTGGTTTGAGAAAGCATTTTGACTTGGTCATACAGCATGCATTCCGTCCGTAACTGGTCTCGGGACCATGCTGCGCATTTGGCTGCAAGACGGTTACCCCCTGGTACTCCTATGAATAATTTTTCAAGTAGTAAGCCTGATTCTTGCACAGGTCCTCCACGTATGACTGATTCCGCTGCAACAGTGAGAGACACACTCCCGTCTCGCACCTGTGGGATTAGTTTCTCCACCATATTTTCCCCTGGATCTTGACCGGGGGTTCTCACTTCTATTTCCATCATTTGGGCCATAGACGCCCCTTCGGGGATCTCCAGTCCTTTGAGGTGTCTCAAAATGCGAGCGGCATCCGGGTCATCGTAGAGAGGTGACCCATGGAAAATCTGAGCAATCCTATGGATATAAGCAGCCTGGGTCTCCCCATGAATCATTTCTGGGGCCAGTTTCTTGAGCACTTGGGTTTTGCTCAATAATTCTTGTGCTTTGTTGCTTTCTCCATATTGGGTACTGTCATACAGACTCCTGTCGGTATGTAAACTCTTTCCTCTTGGTCGATATATGTCTCCGGGAGATTGGGCCAGTATGGAGTGAGGGCTTACCTCCGGGCAGTGTTCCTCTGTGCTGTGTCTCAGGGCTCGGATTGGGCTTATGGACGGGGCTTTGTTCAACCAGTGTCTTTCTCTCCTGGCTATTTCGGCCATGGCCCTGTCCCGTTTGTACACTTGTTCGCGCAGTACGTCATAGCCAGCATGTAAATATGCATGCTTGTATGGTTCCGTTATTCCCGGGTGAGACAACACTTTCTCTGCCTCAGGTGACCGTGCTAAGGCCCGAGCCTTCCTCCATGTCACGGGATATGCTGGCATAATATCCCCTGTTTCTTCTCCTGCCAATTCTCCTTCACTTTCGTCGGAGACGTCCTCCAATCCTGAGCTCCAGGTCAAGCCTGAGGGTGACTGGAAGGCGGTGCCCTTCAGGGGGGGCCCGGGGCCTTTAGGTCTCAGTTTGACCGGTTTGGCTCTCTTGTTCCGAGGCCTAGGAGGTTCGCCCCTTGGGTACCGAACTCTCTCCCTAGATCTTGACCGAGATGAGGACATTGAGGAGGCTCTGGAGCTTGACCGATCCCGGTCTTCCTCTATTTCTGAGTCCTGATCTGGATCAGTATACTCCGGTCCGCTATCTGTTGGGTCGTCCCCTGACTCCTGGGGACAGCCTAGTCGTCTAAGAATACTCCTAGCCCGGGATTTGGCAGGTCCGTCCCTTTCTGGTTCGAACTGTACTGTTGGTTTCCGGGGAGTGGATGATCTCCCTCTCTCTGTTGTTCGGGAGGAGCTCTGGGAATTGGACTTTTCCTTCCTGGGTCCAATTCCCGACCCCTTAGGGTTTGGAGGGGGATCGAGGGGTACCGATGCCGGCTCACTGTCCTCATCCTCCTCACTCTCTCCTGCTTCAGTCAAGGCCCGGGTTATTCCCTCATGGTCCTTGGGTTCTACCATGAGGCAGATTTCCGTGTGTTCTGCACTTCTTATGGTTGAGATTGCGCGGACTACTGCCTCCCCCAACCATATGCCTCTTTGGCCATATCCTCGAGACCTGCCCCACATCAGGTTTATGGCTAGTCGGTAGGGCATGTCCTTGGTACCATGGCCAGCATAGATTTATCTTTTTTGCAGTAGATCCTTCATCCGGGACACCAGATTGTCCCAGTTCTTTTGTGAGGACTGTACTTTATTGTACCGGTTTTGGCTAAGTGTCACATGGACAACTTTCTCTGCGTGAAACACATTATAATCACACTCAGTGATTACTGCCTTGCCCGGTTTCAGGGGTTCTTTGGTCCTTATTTCCATTTCCTGTTTCCTCAGGTTCCGGTAATAAGCGCCTCCTGCCGTTACCATGCTTGTTTCCCATCTACCATAGCTCGTCAAAGATGGTCCAGTGAAGGTGAGAATTGACCATGGTGCGTCAGAGTTGTCGGTCCAGACTGGGTAGTTAGTGACTGTTATGTCTGGTGTTTCTTTGTGAGATTCTGTAGATGTTCCTCTCGCCCCTGAGTGTTCGCCACGGCGAGAGGTATAGGCTGCTCTCGCTTGTTTCACTTCCTCGTGAACACGTGGTCCTGGGCTTAAGCACCGCAGGGAGTAATCTCACCCTGGGGTTGATGTAGCCATTGGTGTAGCTGATCCCCCCAGCGTCTGTAGTTGTCCCCCGCTAGTAAATTCCCTCATTTCACATCCAGAGGGGTCACTAATTGAGCGGGGTTCCCTCTGGCTGATGTACTTGTGAGGGGGAACAGGCCGTGCTCGGTCTGCGTCTGCTCCTGAGTCCTGACTACGTTCCTGCGTCACCCCCTCCTGGGTGTGCCTCGCACCGGTAAACTGGAGTGCAGGGCTTTCAGGGTTAGTGAAACCCCCTGAGCCTTCTCTCTCCGTGCTGGGAGGCCGAGTGTCTGGTGTTTCCTCATACATCCTCCCAGGTCCAGACGGGGGCCACGTAATTTGGGCCCTCTGTTCTGAGTGACTCGCTTCCCGCGGTGTTCCCTGAGGACCAGACCATGTCTGGTTTCTGTATGCCACCTCGTTCATGACCTGTGTGAGGTCTCCGACCATAGTGGGCTCAATTTCTTCGAACAGATTTCCCCAGCCATTACGGTAATGTGATGGCCATACCTCCATTTGAGCTCTGCGCACTGTGTTTGCTTGGTATTTGTCCGGGACTAGCAAGACCACTGCCATGGATGCAGCTGGTATTTCTTGGTAGGCTTCCAAGAAGCACCATATGCTCGTGTTGACATCATAGTGCCAAATCCCTGTTCCGAACAGTGTCATGACTAGGCTTGTTATGCCTACTCTCTGGGCTTGTCTGAAAATACTCCTGTAATATGCCAGGAGTACTCGGGTTTGGCCTTCAAGGTCTGTTCCGGGCAGTATGTCTTGCATGGCAATTGTCAGTATCCCCTCGTAACCCTTATTTTTAAGTAGGTAGGGGACTCCTACCAGCACTGTGCCATCCTTAAGGAGGTTATGAGGTTGTCTGGCCACTTCTCTTGCACACCAGTCGGCGTAGCCGGGTCCTGCCATGTCTTGTATGGTTTTTGCCATTCCCCCCCCCATTACGTAGGCCTCTGTTGGCCGGGTTAACCACAAATGTGTGGTTTCCTTTTGGTACAAAGTTTTGTAACCATATGGAGCAGACCCATAGGTGCTGTATATGCTTAGGGTTTCCTGGTTGAGATCTGGGTTTGATAGTACATGAGATTTCATTCAACCTTGACATGCCAGGGGGCATGGTCTGCTCCTCTGGCGTAGAGTTTGGTGTAGGGATTTGGGGCAGGGGGCTCCACTGTCCCTGAAGTCCCAGGCCTTCGGGCCAGTATGCAGGGGCCGTAGCCGTCGGGACCATTCATGTTCCAATTACGGCCTGCTGTACAGCTGGCAGCTCTGGATATAGGGATTCGCTTGGTTCTGTGAATTCCTCACTTCCCGCAAACGTATCAGGGGACTCAGGGTGTTCCTCCCATTCTCCTAGGTAGTCCAGACCCAGGTCGGGTATAAAGACTCCCAATCCCTCATCCGAGGGTAATTCCTCCTCTATGATGTGGGAATGATTGTGAGACATCGTGTTAGCACTGGTTTGTTAGCCTATGGTGAGCTAGTTAGCTTCCGTCTGGCTAGGGCCAGCTCATGGGTGTTAGCACTGGCTTGTTAGCTGATGGCGAGCTAGTTAGCTTCCGTCTGGCTAGGGCCAGCTCATGGGTGTTAGCACTGGCTCGTTAGCCGATGGCGAGCTAGTTAGCTTCCGTCTGGCTAGGGCCAGCTCATGGGTGTTAGCACTGGTTTGTTAGCCGATGGTGAGCTAGTTAGCTTCCGTCTGGCTAGGGCCAGCTCATGGGTGTTAGCACTGGCTCGTTAGCTGATGGCGAGCTAGTTTGCTTGCAGTCCTGTGAACGGTCGTTTTGGCTTCGTTTCACATACAGTCTCCCCTCCTCACATACAGTATCTTTGGGCTAGGTAGCCATCCAGTTCGCCTTTCTGTGAACGGCCGTTTTGGCTGCGCTTCACATACAGTCTCCCCTCCTCAGATACAGTATCTTTGGGCTAGGTAGCCATCCAGTTCGCCTTTCTGTGAACGGTCGTTTTGACTGCGCTTCACATACAGTCTCCCCTCCTCACATACAGTATCTTTGGGCTAGGTAGCCATCCAGTTCGCCTTTCTGTGAACGGTCGTTTTGGCTTCGTTTCACATACAGTCTCCCCTCCTCACATACAGTATCTTTGGGCTAGGTAGCCATCCAGTTCGCCTTTCTGTGAACGGCCATTTTGGCTGCGCTTCACATACAGTCTCCCCTCCTCACATACAGTATCTTTGGGCTAGGTAGCCATCCAGTTCGCCTTTCTGTGAACGGTCGTTTTGACTGCGCTTCACATACAGTCTCCCCTCCTCACATACAGTATCTTTGGGCTAGGTAGCCATCCAGTTCGCCTTTCTGTGAACGGTCGTTTTGACTGCGCTTCACATACAGTCTCCCCTCCTCACATACAGTATCTTTGGGCTAGGTAGCCATCCAGTTCGCCTTTCTGTGAACAGTCGTTTTGACTGCGCTTCACATACAGTCTCCCCTCCTCACATACAGTATCTTTGGGCTAGGTAGCCATCCAGTTCGCCTTTCTGTGAACGGTCGTTTTGACTGCGCTTCACATACAGTCTCCCCTCCTCACATACAGTATCTTTGGGCTAGGTAGCCATCCAGTTCGCCTTTCTGTGAACGGTCGTTTTGACTGCGCTTCACATACAGTCTCCCCTCCTCACATACAGTATCTTTGGGCTAGGTAGCCATCCAGTTTGCCTTTCTGTGAACGGTCGTTTTGACTGCGCTTCACATACAGTCTCCCCTCCTCACATACAGTATCTTTGGGCTAGGTAGCCATCCAGTTCGCCTTTCTGTGAACGGTCGTTTTGACTGCGCTTCACATACAGTCTCCCCTCCTCACATACAGTATCTTTGGGCTAGGTAGCCATCCAGTTCGCCTTTCTGTGAACGGTCGTTTTGACTGCGCTTCACATACAGTCTCCCCTCCTCACATACAGTATCTTTGGGCTAGGTAGCCATCCAGTTCGCCTTTCTGTGAACGGTCGTTTTGACTGCGCTTCACATACAGTCTCCCCTCCTCACATACAGTATCTTTGGGCTAGGTAGCCATCCAGTTCGCCTTTCTGTGAGCAAAGCATGAAATTGTTTTTTGCATTGTAACTCCACCCAGATTGAATTTTCACAGTAATCACAAAAATATACTTTAAGTGTGATTCTTTCTTCGAGTAGGACCTTCTACGTTTTTGACTGTAAGATAACATTACGTAACTTTTTAGTCATGAGTGATCTGTCACTGCAATCACAAATATATACTTTAAATGCGATTCTTTCTTCGAGTAGAACCTTCTACGTTTTTGACTGTAAGAAAACATTACGTAACTTTTTAGTCATGAGTGATCTGTCACTGCAATCACAAATATATACTTTAAATGCGATTCTTTCTTCGAGTAGAACCTTCTACGTTTTTGACTGTAAGAAAACATTACGTAACTTTTTAGTCATGAGTGATCTGTCACTGCAATCACAAATATATACTTTAAATGCGATTCTTTCTTCGAGTAGAACCTTCTACGTTTTTGACTGTAAGAAAACATTACGTAACTTTTCAGTCATGAGTGATCTGTCACTGCAATCACAAATATTTACTTTAAATGCGATTCTTTCTTCTAGTAGAACCTTCTACGTTTTTGACTGTAAGAAAACATTACGTAACTTTTTAGTCATGAGTGATCTGTCACTGCAATCACAAATATTTACTTTAAATGCGATTCTTTCTTCGAGTAGAATCTTCTACGTTTTTGATTTGCCAAATCTGTAATTAAATTTTACTTCAGAGGCTTTTGACAGTTGTCCTGTCTTCTTTGGCCGTTTAGCACCTATTTTAGTTAGTATAAATGCCCATCGCCAGGGACGCCATGTTAAGTACGAGTCATAAGCCTAGGTCAGATTGATAATCCCATAACTCATTGGTCCGCATCTCAGCTTCAAGCAGCGTCCTGCGACGTCTGGGATGTCTAGGACTCAATGCGTCTATAAACTTCAGGGCTTAAACCCAGCCGACCCAGGCTCACACACAGGCACCCCTCCGTCCCCCCCAGTCATACAGTTGATTGATTGGAGTTGCGGAGTGTACTTTTATTCTATTTTGCTTTAACTTACTCGGTTGGCCGTATTACCACTGTATGGCATTACTTGATAATAACAGTTATACAGAACCCACCTTTAGTCCTTATGCATAATCATATTTCTCCTTTTACTCCGTCTGGGGAAAGCCACACTCATAAGGTTTTTTACATCATAAATCAGGCACATTACTGGTAAAGTTACAATGCAAAAAAACATCTCCATGCTTACAAGTCGTTTTGGGAAGAATTGAAGCAAGTGTTGTTTCCAAAAGAAGATTGTTTTATTTTTTTAACAGTAGAAGATTACATTAAATGTTCAGTTTCATTTTTATAAGTACACAGGTTTCAGCTTACAATGTATCAGGTTTCAGTCATCTCCTCAAAATCTCTCAAAAAAGTGTGTTCCTTGAATGGGCAACAGTCCTTTTTACATTGATATTGTATCATATTTCCGATTGGTCTAAACACAGTGATGTCACAGGGATGTCATTTTCGTTTAGCAAACCAAAATACAATACATAATCCGTATGGACTCCTCCTTCTTTTTACTAGCGTTACTTTTAGTTACCTAGTGTTTTTTTAAGTAAGAGAAAGTCCCTTATTTCTTCAGAACAAACAACTGCTTTGTCTGTGGTAACCACATGGTATGGTACCAGGCAGTACCGAGCGAGGCCATCCATAAGATTTCTTATCAAGACTCCTTAGAGATGCCCTCCAGAAAACAGTTTTACACATCATTTTTAGTATTATTCTCTACTGACAGTTAATTATAAGCATGCCATTATGAAAACCTTTACTGTACACATTAAACATTTAATTGTTATATCGTTTTTAAGATTCTCTCTATCGTTTCAGGACTCCCTGTTTCTCTAAAACTTCACAACCTCAACCTTTAATTCCCTTCCCTTCTGTAAGGATTATCATTACAGCTTTCTCTCCTCTGCTGAGGGCCACATTCCCCAGGTTAACTCCCCATCGGGGGCCTGCTCTCACAGACAACAGGCACCTTCTATGCAGACATTAAAGGCTCAGTTCCATTTTTATAAGTAGAACCATCATTTCACTATCCTCCAGAGTTCAGTTTTTAAAGTCTATAAAAGATTATACTGGTCATATAGGAACGAATCAGGATGTCAATTTCCAAAAGTGTCACTTGTTGTTCTGTGGCACTTCACACTTACTTACTTACTTACTTACTTACTTACTTACTTACTTACTTACTTACTTACTTACTTACTTACTTACTTACTTACTTACTTACTTACTTACTTACTTACTTACTTACTTACTTACTTACTTACTTACTTACTTACTTACTTACTTACTTACTTACTTACTTACTTACTTACTTACTTACTTACTTACTTACTTACTTACTTACTTACTTACTTACTTACTTACTTACTTACTTACTTACTTACTTACTTACTTACTTACTTACTTACTTACTTACTTACTTACTTACTTACTTACTTACTTACTTACTTACTTACTTACTTACTTACTTACTTACTTACTTACTTACTTACTTACTTACTTACTTACTTACTTACTTACTTACTTACTTACTTACTTACTTACTTACTTACTTACTTACTTACTTACTTACTTACTTACTTACTTACTTACTTACTTACTTACTTACTTACTTACTTACTTACTTACTTACTTACTTACTTACTTACTTACTTACTTACTTACTTACTTACTTACTTACTTACTTACACCGTCCACAGATGGTACAAAACGTGTGAACACATAACACCTGTCCTATCCGCCCTTCACTGGCTTCCGGTCCAGTGCAGGATTGATTTTAAACTGCTATTGATCGTCTTTAAAGCCCTAAATGGCCATGCCCCTCCCTGCATGTCCACACCCTGTCCAGAGCTCAGAGGTCCTCTAATCAGATGCTCCTGGACATCCCCAGAGCGAGGCTAGAAACCAGAGGTCATCGAGCGGTGGCTGCCCTGCCTGCTCACATTAGGTCACTCACTATAATCACAGTTAGAAAGTGGTGAGAGCACTCACTATAATCATAGTTAGATAGTGGAGAGAGCACTCACTATAATCATAGTTAGATAGTGGTGAGAGCACCCACTATAATCATAGTTAGATAGTGGAGAGAGCACTCACTATAATGACAGTTAGATAGTGGAGAGAGCACTGACTATAATCATAGTTAGATAGTGGTGAGAGCACTAACTATAATCACAGTTAGATAGTGGAGAGAGCACTCACTATAATCATAGTTAGATAGTGGAGAGAGCACTCACTATAATCATAGTTAGATAGTGGAGAGAGCACTCACTATAATCACAGTTAGATAGTGGAGAGAGCACTAACTATAATCACAGTTAGATAGTGGAGAGAGCACTCACTATAATCATAGTAAGATAGTGGTGAGAGCACTAACTATAATCATAGTTAGATAGTGGAGAGAGCACTAACTATAATCATAGTTAGATAGTGGTGAGAGCACTAACTATACTCATAGTTAGATAGTGGTGAGAGCACTAACTATAATCACAGTTAGATAGTGGTGAGAGCACTCACTATAATCACAGTTAGATAGTGGAGAGAGCACTAACTATAATCACAGCTACAGTAGATAGTGGTGAGAGCACTCACTATAATCACAGTTAGATAGTGGTGAGAGCACTAACTATAATCATAGTTAGATAGTGATGAGAGCACTAACTATAATCACAGTTAGATAGTGGAGAGAGCACTCACTATAATCATAGTTAGATAGTGGTGAGAGCACTCACTATAATCATAGTTAGATAGTGGAGAGAGCACTAACTATAATCACAGTTAGATAGTGGAGAGAACACTCACTATAATCATAGTTAGATAGTGGTGAGAGCACTCACTATAATCATAGTTAGATAGTGGAGAGAGCACTCACTATAATCACAGTTAGATAGTGGAGAGAGCACTCACTATAATCACAGTTAGATAGTGTTGAGAGCACTCACTATAATCATAGTTAGATAGTGGTGAGAGCACTCACTATAATCATAGTTAGATAGTGGTGAGAGCACTCAATATAATCATAGTTAGATAGTGGTGAGAGCACTCACTATAATCATAGTAAGATAGTGGTGAGAGCCCTCACTATAATCATAGTTACAGTAGATAGTGGTGATAGCACTAACTATAATCACAGTTAGATAGTGGTGAGAGCCCTCACTATAATCATAGTTACAGTAGATAGTGGTGAGAGCACTAACTATAATGACAGTTAGATAGTGGAGAGAGCACTAACTATAATCATAGTTACATAGTGATGAGAGCACTAACTATAATCACAGTTAGATAGTGTTGAGAGCACTAACTATAATCATAGTTAGATAGTGGTGAGAGCACTCACTATAATCATAGTTAGATAGTGGAGAGAGCACTAACTATAATCACAGTTAGATAGTGGAGAGAGCACTCACTATAATCATAGTTAGATAGTGGTGACATCACTCGCCTGCGACTGCAATAATTGTTGGTTCAATTCCCAGTTGCAGCGTTTGTTTTCGACTTTTGCCAATACGATACATAAATATATTACTTATAGCTATGACATACAGTAGCATACATCTTGAACCTTTTTTTCCTGTGGTGGTCTAGGACTTTATTTAAATGTTCAGATGAAACCGTGTTGTCCTCTGAAAGGTACGTCCTACACACACTACACTACACACTACACACTACACACTACACTACACACTACACTACACACTACACTACACACTACACACTACTGGCATGAAGGTGAGTTCTCGTCTCTTGCTCCACTGTGAGCGCAGTGTAATCCACTGAGGGCGGATCTGTATGTCAAGACACGCAAATCAATGTTATTCATTCATTGCTTCATACAGGATTGATTGGCTCACAGTAGCCTCATGATTACCTACATACCAATGTAATAAGAGCTGTCAAAGGACATCAGCCACATTCACAGGCAGAACAGGGAATACATTGTCAGGAGCCAGTGGGTAATCTGTCTCTGTCTCTGTCTCTGTCAATTCAATTAAATTCAATTCAATTCAATTACATTCAAATAGGCTTTATTGGCATGAAATATTAACATACTTATTGCCAAAGCAAGTTCAACATATAAACTATAACATATATATTAAGCAATAAAATACCATAATATTAGTAATAACAGTAAAGACACTCAACAGAAACATATTCAATTACAAAATAATCATTCAATCGGCTAGTCATTTTACAGATGTAGCCACCCAGATATGTATTTACAAAGCTTGTTCTCTTATTGTATGACAACCATCTACATTTTTTGCAGCTAATGCTGTACACTCACTTTTCTCCCCACACATATATAACAGCTTTTGATTTATCAACAATGTGTAGAAAGTGTTCTATTTTCATTCCTACGCACGGAATTTTGAATGTGTGTACGCACAGAAAAATCGGGATTTATCAACCGTGCGTACACGGGTCCTACGCACACTCGTGTTGATAAATACCATTTGTTCTTACCGTCAATGCTCGTGCATGATTATCCATATATGGTAATGAAACACCCCCATGGGATGTGAAATAATGGACTAACCCGAGCGAACTCTGAGAAACTTCACAAGGGAGATTGTTTACGGAGGTCTAAGCAACTAATTTATAACGCGCTGGCGAACCAAGAAGACACAACACGTGTTTTTGTAGAGGCATACACTCTATTTTGATGTCGTATTAGGTATAGCCTATATAAATTATATATGCATAGCCTACATTCTGCAACAGTAATTTGCACATAACGCAGCATGGCACAGACATGTCACACGGAGCCCCCCAAAGCCTGCATACAGTAAACTAACTTGATCGTTAATATAACTGTTGTCCTTGTATCTTTACGCTTATGAAAACATTTAATAATATTTATAGGCTATAGGCCCTCGTTTGACCATAATAGCCTATTCTCAAATGGCCAAATCTCCTCGCTGATAGACCCATGTATAGCCTATATCATATTCATATATGTCTCCAGGGAATCGTGGGGCTCGGGGAAGAAAGGGAACCCCTACAGTAGTCTATTTATGATTTGTTTCCATAGCCGGTCTCAGTTATGCTGTGGCTGAGATGGGTCGGGATTAATGAAGCTGATAGGAGACTGCTTCTCGGCTATACGAATTAAAGCCACGATTGAAAATAATATACTTCCTTCTTGACAATAGCATATACTATAACAATAATATGAGAGCATATACAAGAACAATTAATCTCACTGCCATGTAGCCTACGCCATGTGTAATAATAATAATAATAACTTTATTTGTATAGCACTTTTCATACAGAGGTTGCAGTTCAAAGTGCTTCACAACAGTAAAAAATACAGGCATAAGCGAGCATAAAAAGATAGGTAGAATCACAGTGTTTTACATTAGGATCTAGCATCCCAATAGGCTCTCCGCTTACAGTTTTCAGTAACACAAATAGTAAAAATAGTTTAAAATTATTCAGTTTAAAAATTGTCAAAAAATTATAAAATAGAACGGACATAAAAAATACAGGCATGAGCGAGCATAGCAAGATATGGCAAATCACAGTGTTTCACATTAGGATCTAGCATCCTAATAGGCTCTCTATTCAGTAATACTCCTGTAATTCATGAACAAATAATCACAGTGTTTCACATTTGGATCTAGCAAATAATAAGAATAGTTTAAAATTATTCAGTTTAAAAATAGTCATCAGTAAGAAGTAAAAAGTGCAATAACCGACACATGAATTTGATAGGCAGTGTATAAGAGTAGGCAGGGTAAGAATAAATACAAGTTGTGTCAGGATATCCCTGATGTTTCCTCTTGCCACTAGGTGGTAGCAGATATCTATCAGTGAAATTCCTGAGCAAAGAGATAGGTTTTAAGCTGTCTTTTAAAGATGTCTAGCGAGTTGGCTTCCCTGATGTTTTGGGGTAGTTTGTTCCATAGTTTTGGGGCATAGTTGATAAAGGCTGCATTACCGATCCTCTTTTGACTACTTCTGGGAGCCTCTAGTAGTCCAGCAGCTGATGATCGCAGTGTTCTTGCTGGTGTGTAATTTATTAGAGTGTTGGCGATGTAGCTAGGTCCCTGTCCATTTAGAGCTTTGTATGTAAGGAGAAGGACCTTAAAGTCAATTCTAAATGTTACAGGAAGCCAGTGTAAAGCGGCTAAGACTGGACTAATGTGCTCTCTCCTTTTGGTTCTAGTTAGCAGTCGGGCTGCAGAGTTTTGGATTAGCTAAAGCCTCTCTGTGGATTTCTTAGGGAGACCTGTGAAAAGTGCATTACAGTAGTCTAACCGACTAGATATGAATGCATGAATTAGCTTCTCAGCATCGTTCTGATTAATAAATGGTCGTACTTTTGCTATATTTCTGAGATGGAAGAACGATGTTTTCGTCACTTTGCTAATATGAGAATTGAAGTTCAGTTCTGAATCTATGATAACCCCAAGACTAGTGACCTCAGATTTGATCCAAGGGGTTAGTCCCCCCAGGTTCTTTATTAATGTTTCTTTTTTAGTTTTGGAGCCGATAATTAGAATTTCAGTTTTGTTCTCGTTTAGTTTCAGGAAGTTCTTACTCATCCATTTATTTATTGCCAGTAAGCAGTCTGTAATGGAGCTAATCGCTGTATCATTTGGTTCAGCAGATATGTACAGTTGTGTATCATCCGCATAGCTATGGAAATCTACATTATGTTCTCTGATGATATCACCCAGCGGTAACATGTAAAGGGAGAAGAGTAAAGGACCTAAGCAACTCCCTTGTGCAACTCCATAGTTGTTGTCGTATATATCAGACATGTGATCTCCTAGTTTAACATAGAATTTCCTCCCTCTGATGTATGTTTTAAACCAGCCCAGCACATGTTCTGAGAAACCGACATGGTTTTCAAGACGATCGATTAGAATATCGTGATCGATTGTATCAAATGCTGCACTGATATCTAACAGGATAAGGATGGAGATCTTATTCTCGTCAGAGTTTAGTCTGAGGTCACTGATTATTTTGGTGAGGGCAGTTTCAGTGCTATGATATTTTCTGAATCCTGACTGAAATTCTTCTAAGATGTTGTTTTCTTCAAGAAAGGAATTTATTTGAACTGAAACTATCTTTTCAAGTACTTTACTAATGAATGGTAGGTTGGATATTGGACGATAATTTGCCATTTCATTACTATCCAAGTTCGTTTTTTTTAGTAATGGCTTTACAACTGCAGTTTTAAAGGCATCCGGGAAAATACCAGTCCTAAGGGAAGTGTTTATAATATCTAGCACAGGGCTTGAAACACTATTAAATACCCGTTTGAAGAAAGCTGTAGGTATAGGGTCAATGTCTGAGGTGGAGGAGTTGCATTCTGAGACAGTTTTGCAGAGTACATCTAATGTGATGCATGTGAAACTTCTCATGGTTACATTGCACGGTTTGCCGCAATCAGCTTTATTTCCATCATGAGTAATGCTGGCCCTGATCAAGGTTATTTTGTTGTTAAAGAATAGTGCAAGTTCTTCACACTTAACCGTTGATGACTGAGGAGGTGTAGGGGCAGTGTTGAGTAGTACATTAATAGTGGAAAAGAGGATTCTGGAGTTTCCAGCATTTTCTGTAATGATTTTAGAGAAGTAATCTTTCCTTGCTAAGCAGATGGTTTTATTATAAGCAGTTAAAGCATCTTTGTATATATCACAGCATATGGTGGTTTTTGTTTTTCTCCATTTTCGCTCCGCTGCACGACATTTCCTTTTTTCCTCATTGACCGTATTATAGTTTAACCAGGGCGAGGCTCTAGTTTTCTTCTTTTTCGTTTTTAATGGGGCGACAGAATTTATTTATTCATTGAGATTTTCTACCATTTCATTTAGAGAGCTGTCATGATTGTGTGGTTCATGTAGTCTGATAAGATCAATTGACTTTGATTCAGCTTTGTCGTTTAGGAGCCTCTTTTTAACTATGATTTCTTTTTTTGTTTTAGTAGGGGTTATTTGAGTATCAAAAAATATACAGTGATGGTCAGAGAGAGGTAATTCAGTTATTGAGATATTTGTTATGCTTAGCCCAGTTGTTGTTATAACTAAGTCTAGTGTATTCCCAAGCCGGTGAGTTGCATTTGTTATATGCTGTATTAGATCAAAGCTATCCAGTAGATTTTTTAGTTCTATAGTTTTGGAGTCTGTTTTCTTATTAAAATGGATGTTCAAGTCTCCATTTAGGATCACCTTATCATATCCGGTAACACATAGTGAGATCAGTTCAGAGAGCTCCTGTATAAATATTGGTGAGTGTCTAGGCGGGCGGTATATTGTGACAATAATAGTTGATTCTGTTTTTAGTTCAATGGCAAGATATTCCATTGACATGAACTCGCCTAGTTCTGTGATTCTAAACAAGAGTTTTGAGGAGAAGATTGCTGCAACTCCTCCGCCCCTTTTATTTTTTCTGGGTATTTGAAAAAAGTTATAGTCTGGTGGACAAGCTTCTATCATTATTGATGTAGCTGTGTCATTATTTAGCCATGTCTCTACTAGGCAGATGCAATCTAAGTTATTTTCTTTAATCAGATGTGTAGCCTGCCTATATGTGATCAATACAAACTTGAACTTGAATACATCATCATATATGTTGTGTCTGTCCACTATGTTTGTTACTTTGTTATCCCCCCCCCCCTATCTATGTAAAGCGACCTTGGGTCTCTTGAAAGGCGCTATATAAAATGAAGCTATTATTGTTATTATTATTATTATTATTATTATTATTATTATTATTATTATTATTATTATTATTATTATTATTATTATTATTATTATTATTATTATTATTATTATTATTATTATTATTATTATTATTATTATTATTATTATTATTATTATTATTATTATTATTATTATTATTATTATTATTATTATTATTATTATTATTATTATTATTATTATTATTATTATTATTATTATTATTATTATTATTATTATTATTATTATTATTATTATTATTATTATTATTATTATTATTATTATTATTATTATTATCACGTCTGTGCGGGAGCTCACAAATAGACTGTTAGTCTCAGAGAAGTTTGAACGGAGGTCATCTATTCTAACCAACAAATTGAAGTAGAAAGCATTTCATTGTGTCGAATCTTATTTGGAAACATGACACACAATAGTATTTTGCTTTTTATTTGAAACAATATTTAATCGCGTTTGGAGGTGGGTGTTCTGCGTCTGCCCCCCCGTGCCAAACAAGCAGGCCAACCTCTTGTTCAAGCGTGAGCCCGTTATAATTACACTACTGTTGCTATTTTACAATGAACTATAATGTATTACGGTTCATACAGAACACGCGCCAGTGTTGAAACTAATGCGCGGAAGCTTATTTCCACGTTGTAGTCTTCATATTCTACCGCTGGGCACCAGGTACGCACGGTCGGAGCTGTGCGTAGATATATGCACAAAGTCAAGCACACGTTCAAATTGATAAGTCCCACACTTTGCTTAGAAATGATTGTATGCACGGGTTACGCACATATCTGTGCGTACGCAACGTTGATAAATGAGGGCCCATGACTTTAGTCTTCTTCATGTTTACGTTCAGAGACCATGTCTGGCAGAACTGGTGGAGGATGTCTAGGTTCTGTTGTAGACCCTCTTTAGTGGCTGACAGCAGAACCAGATCATCTGCATACATCAGTAATTTTACATTGGTATCGTGCAGAGTCAGACCGGGTGCAGTGGAAAGTTCTAATAACTTTGCTAATTCATTTATATATATATATATTAAACAATGTTGGGCTTAAATTGCACCCTTGGCGGACTCTGCGACCCTGGGTGAAGAAATGTGTTCTTTTATTGCCAATTCTAACAGCACATCTGTTTTTTGTGTACATGGATTTGATCAAGTCATATGTATTTCCTCCCACACCACTTTCTAGAATTTTGAAGAAAAGACCTTTGTGCCAAATTGAATCAAAAGCTTTTTCAAAATCAATAAAGCAGGAATATATTTTGTGAGACACACTGTCTCTCTCTCTGTCTCTGTCTCTGTGTCTGTGTCTGTCTCTGTCTCTGTGTCTGTCTCTGTATCTGTCTCTGTCTCTGTGTCTGTCTCTCTCTCTCTCTGTGTCTGTCTGTCTGTCTGTCTCTCTCTCTCTCTCTCTCTCTCTCTCTCTCTCCCTCTCTCTCTCTCTCTCTCTCTCTCTCTCTCTCTCTCTCTCTCTCTCTCTCTCTCTCTCTCTCTCTCTCTCTCTCTCTATCTGTATCTGTCTCTGTCTCTCTCTCTCTCTCTCTCTCTCTCTCTCTCTCTCTCTCTCTCTCTCTCTCTCTCTCTCTCTCTCTCTGTCTCTGTCTCTGTCTCTCTCTGTCTCTCTCTGTCTCTATCTCTGTCAATTCAATTCAATTCAATTCAAATGGCTTTATTGGCATGACGCAGCTTGTACATGTTGCCAAAGCAAATGGTTGATAACATAAACACATATTAATGTCATAGTATATACAAAAATGTTCATCATAAAATAGAACATAAAATATTACGGCATAAACATGTCAGGTGACTGTCACTCACTGTCCCTCAGTTTGTGGCAGGCAGCAACATAGGCTGCAGCTAGCTCACAGCTTGTTGAGTCCTCCCCTAGTAGGACTGGTAGTTTGTCTGTATCTGGTAGTGCAAGAAAACCTTTTGTTATTAGTTCAAATTTTTTAAAATGCGTTTCTCTAATATCTTTATATTTTTCACATTTGGTGAGGAAGTACAACTCAGTTTCAGGCTCACTGAGGATGCAATGACAGCATAGCCTTTGCTCTGCAGGGAGCCAGGTTTTCCTGTGCCTCCCCTTTTCAACAGCGAGGCTGTGCTCACTCAGTCTGTATTTTGTCAAGGTTCTCTTTAGTTGTTGATCTGCATGCTCAAGTAATCTGCTATGGTGTACTGTCGATTTAGGGCCAGATAGCACTGCATTTTGCTCTGTGCTTTTGTTTGTGTTTTCCAATAGGTGATTTTAGCTGTGTAGTAATTTGATTTATTCTGATTGATGATGTGTTCTGTTCCTGAGGTGTGTTAAGAGAGCAAGTTTGTGGACTCAGCCTCAGGACCAGCTGGGTAAGGGTGTTCCTGATGCTCCTCAGCTCTTGGCACTGCAGGGCTTGATAATGGTACGAGAGGGGGTCACTTCGTTTTAGGTGTGTCCAAAAGTTAATTGCTCTTTTTTGTATTTTTAGTATTAGTGGGTAACGGCCTAATTGTGCCCTGCATGCATTGTTTGTAGTTTTCCTCTGGACATGTAGGATAATCTTACAGAACTCTGCATGCAGGGTCTCAATGGGGTGTTTGTCCCATTGGGTAAAGTCTTGTTTTGTAAGTGGACCCCACACCTCACTGCCATAGAGTGCAATTGGTTCAATAACACATTCAATACATTTTAACTAGATTCTAATTGGTATTTCTGTTTGTATATTTCATTTTATGGCATAGAAAGCCTGGCGTGCTTTCCCTCTCAGCTCATTGACTGCTTCCTTAAAATGTCCAGTTGAACTTAGTTTTAGGCCTAAATCTGTGTAATGTGTGCAGTACTCTACATGTTTTGTACCAATTGAGAACTTTGGTAGGACGTCCTGAGATCTGGATCTTTTTTGGAATACCATTATTTTGGTCTTTTGGGGGTTTACTGCCAGGGCCCAGGTCTGACAGTAATGCTCTAGCAGGTCCAGGCTCTGCTGTAGGCCGTCTGCTGTGGGGGACAACACAACCAGGTCATCTGCAAAGAGCAGGCATGTCTCTGTCTCTGTCTCTGTCTCTGTATCTGTCTCTGTATCTGTGTCTGTCTCTGTCTCTGTCTCTGTCTCTGTCTCTGTATCTGTCTCTGTCTCTGTATGTCTGTCTCTCTCAGTCTCAGTCTCTGTCTCAGTCTCTGTATGTCTCTCTCTCTCTGTCTCTGTCTCTGTCTCTGTCTCTGTCTCTGTATGTCTGTCTCTCTCAGTCTCAGTCTCTGTCTCAGTCTCTGTATGTCTCTCTCTCTCTGTCTCTGTCTCTGTCTCTGTCTCTGTATGTCTGTCTCTCTCAGTCTCTGTCTCAGTCTCTGTATGTCTCTCTCTCTCTGTCTCTGTCTCTGTCTCTGTCTCTGTATCTGTGTCTGTATCTGTGTCTATGTATCTGTCTCTGTCTCTGTCTCTCTCTCTGTCTCTGTATCTGGGTCTGTCTCTGTCTATATCTCTGTCTCTGTATCTGTATCTGTGTCTGTCTCTGTCTCTGTCTCTGTGTCTCTCTCTGTCTCTGTCTTTGTCTCTGTATCTGTCTCTGTCTTTGTCTCTGTCTCTGTATCTGTCTCTCTCTCTGTCTCTGTCTCTGTCTCTGTATCTGTCTCTGTGTCTGTCTCTGTCTCTGTCTCTGTCTCTGTCTCTGTGTCTGTATCTGTCTCTGTGTCTGTATCTGTCTATGTATCTGTCTCTGTCTCTGTATCTGTCTCTGTGTCTGTCTCTGTCTCTGTCTCTGTCTCTGTGTCTGTCTCTGTATCTGTATCTGTCTCTGTGTCTGTATCTGTATCTGTCTCTGTATCTGTATCTGTGTCTGTCTCTGTATATGTGTCTGTCTCTGTCTATGTCTCTGTCTCTGTCTCTGTGTCTGTCTCTGTATCTGTATCTGTCTCTGTGTCTGTATCTGTCTCTGTCTCTGTATCTGTGTCTGTCTCTGTATCTGTATCTGTCTCTGTATCTGTGTCTCTGTATCTGTATCTGTCTCTGTCTCTGTCTCTGTGTCTCTCTCTGTATCTGTCTCTGTCTCTGTCTCTGTCTCTGTCTCTGTATCTGTCTCTGTCTCTGTCTCTGTCTCTGTATCTGTATCTGTCTCTGTCTCTGTCTCTCTCTCTGTGTCTGTGTCTGTATCTGTCTCTGTCTCTGTCTCTGTCTCTCTCTCTGTGTCTGTATCTGTATCTGTATCTGTCTCTGTCTCTGTATCTGTATCTATCTCTGTCTCTGTATCTGTATCTGTCTCTGTGTCTGTCTCTCTCTTTGTGTGAGGATTCGCCTGTTCCCTGAACATTTCCCTGTCTACTCTCCCTCACCAGCCCCCACCCTTGCGATGATTTACTCTCCTCTACTCTTCACCAGCCCCCACCCTTGGACTACCTTCACACAGCTGTCATAGTTTATGATTAGCGCCCCAGAGGGCTTTATATACCTGGACCTCCCTTCCAGTCCTGGTCGGGTCGTTCTGTATCTGTATCTGTGTTCACTCTGTGTTCATGGAGTTCTGTACGTTACCATCCTGTACGTTACCATCACCTGCCGCGTCTCCGGCGTGAGACGACGTGCCAATCATCACCACCTGTCGCCGTTTGCCTGGAGTGGGACACCGGCTTTGCTCTCTAATTCTCTACGGGAGGTTTTCCAGTGTTCCCACTCCAGACGTCAAGCCGGTGCGTCATCGCTCCCTATTTTCCACGGGAGGATGGCATCTCTTCGCCCCGGTCCCCTGGGACCCCTGTGTTCTGCGCTGCCCGTTTGCAGCATCCGAGGAGGAGGAGGAGTGTCTCCGTGCCAGGCCCCCGCCGTCGGGCCCCTGTCCCCGTGCCAGGCCTCCGCCGTCGGGCCCCTGTCCCCGTGCCAGGCCCCCGCCGTCGGGCCCCTGTCCCCGTGCCAGGCCTCCGCCGTCGGGCCACTGTCCCCGTGCCAGGCCTCCGCCGTCGGGCCCCTGTCCCCGTGCCAGGCCTCCGCCGTCGGGCCCCTGTTCCTGTGCCAGGCCTCCGCCGTCGGGCCCCTGTCCCCGTGCCAGGCCTCCGCCGTCGGAACCCTGTCCTCATCCCTGTAAGCAGCTCTGGCCCTCGCCCTCTCCAAGGCCTTAACCCTGTTCTCTGTCCCTGTCTCCAGCCCGCCTCTCCGGGCCTCTGTCCCTGTCCCCCTCTCCAGTGCCCCTGGTCCTGGCCCTGACACTTAGCCCTGGTCCTTAGCCCTGGCCCTTAGCCTTAGTCCCTTAGCCTGTTCGCCTCTTAAAGGCACAGTGCCGCATTTTCCATATTTCCTTGACTGTAGTGTTTTTGTGTTTTCCCTTAAAGGGACTGTGCCGCTTTTTGTTCTATAATAAATATTTGCCCTGTTTTGGCTTACTCTCATACCTGTCTTGTGTTGTGCGATTGGGGTCGGTTACAAACCATAACACTTTGTCTCTGTGTCTGTCTCTGTCTCTGTCTCTGTGTCTGTATCTGTCTCTGTATCTGTCTCTGTGTCTGTATCTGTATCTGTCTCTGTCTCTGTCTCTGTGTCTGTCTCTGTATCTGTCTCTGTATCTGTCTCTGTATCTGTCTCTGTCTCTCTATCTGTCTCTGTATCTGTCTCTGTGTCTGTATCTGTATCTGTATCTGTCTCTGTGTCTGTATCTGTCTCTGTATCTGTCTCTGTCTCTGTCTCTGTCTCTATCTGTCTCTGTCTCTGTCTCTGTGTCTCTATCTGTCTCTGTATCTGTCTCTGTGTCTGTATCTGTCTCTGTATCTGTCTCTGTGTCTGTATCTGTCTCTGTATCTGTCTCTGTCTCTGTGTCTGTATCTGTATCTGTATCTGTATCTGTCTCTGTCTCTGTATCTGTTTCTGTGTCTGTCTCTGTCTCTGTCTCTGTCTCTGTGTCTGTTTCTGTGTCTGTCTCTGTATCTGTCTCTGTGTCTGTCTCTGTCTCTGTGTCTGTATCTGTATCTGTCTCTGTGTCTGTCTCTGTCTCTGTGTCTGTCTCTGTATCTGTCTCTGTATCTGTGTCTGTGTCTGTGTCTGTTTCTGTGTCTGTCTCTGTCTCTGTCTCTGTCTCTGTGTCTGTCTCTGTCTCTGTGTCTGTCTCTGTCTCTGTCTCTCTCTCTCTCTGTCTCTCTCTCTCTCTCTCTCTCTCTCTCTCTCTCTCTCTCTCTCTCTCTCTCTCTCTCTCTCTCTCTCTCTCTCTCTCTCTCTCTCTCTCTCTCTCTCTCACACACACTCTCTCTCTGTCTCTGTCTCTGTCTCTAAACAATACTGATACAAACGCAACACAAGGTGCACAGTTTACACAAACAGAAATAGTACTGCAAACAGTACATATAACAATACAGATACAATATAAAATGCACAGTCAAATAGAAACACAGATGTACAGTTCAACCTGAATGCTAAGCCCATGTTGAGTTTACACAGAACTATTGTTAAATAACTGATGGATGATGAAGCTCTCAATGGAAATAACAACCTTTCTTTTTTTTCAGTTTTACATCAATTCCTGAACTGATTACATCCTGAACTGATTACATTCTGAACTGATTACATTCTGAACTGATTACATTCTGAACTGATTACATTCTCAGCTGCTAGACGTGTCCGCCTTCTGTACACCGCCATCATTCCACCATGCAATCTGGTGCCTTGCTCGAGGGCACGTCAAAAGGTGAGTGTCGAAGGAGGGTTGAGACAGAAACAGAGCTGAAGCAGTCTTCTCATCAGTCCTGGACTATGGTGATGTAATTTACAGGCATGCTGCGGCCTCAACCCTTAGATCCCTGTCTGTCACGCTGTCTATCACTCTGCCCTCAGATTCATCACTAAAGATAGATACGATCACTGTGTCCTTTATGAGAAGGTTGGTTGGTCCTTGCTGATGGAGAGGCGCAACAAACACTGGTATTTGTTCATTTTTAAGGCTTATTGGTAAGCTACCTCCTTATACTACATCATTATTGGTAAGCTACCTACTTATACTACATCATTATTGGTAAGCTACCTCCTTATACTACATCATTATTGGTAAGCTACCTCCTTATACTACATCATTATTGGTAAGCTACCTCCTTATACTACATCATTATTGGTAAGCTACCTCCTTATACTACATCATTATTGGTAAGCTACCTCCTTATACTACATCATTATTGGAATGGATTCAAGTTGTACGTGTTTTAATTGATTTGTTATCCTTGCTTTTTTGCTTTGCTTTGTTGTCTTATTGTTATGATCTTATATGCTGTGTGATTTTATATGCTGTGATCTGATATGCTGTGTGATCTTATATGCTGTGTGATCTTATATGCTGTGTGATATTATATGCTGTGTGATTTTATATGCTGTGTGATCTTATATGCTGTGTGATTTTATATGCTGTGTGATCTTATATGCTGTGTGATCTTATACCCTTTTAAACATGTTGTGCTTGTTTCTGTATGTACATTCCACGTCACTGTAAATGTTAGAAACCTCAGATTGCCTTTAGAGTTTAAATAAAGGTTTCACCTGTTGAAAGGGTCTGGAGATCAAAACCAGACCTTCCAGTCACAAGATGAACCAGAGCCTCCAGACCTGGGGGGGGGGGTGGGGCTGCCATCCATCTTATCTATTCCAGACAGCTTCACTCTGTTCCTGGCCCGGTGTTGGGTAGGGATGCCGCATCCCAGTTCTTATCTTGACTTATCCTCCAGCGTGGCCTAGCAGTGACCTCGAGCATTCTTCGTTTCTTCATTAGACTTGAGTGTGGGGGGGGGGGGGGGGCTTGCAACAGGGTACAATGATTCCTGAGAGCATCAATTTAAATCACATTTTATTTGTCGCATTTTTAATGTCCTGCGCGACCCCCAACAAGACTTGACCTCTCAATTGTTCGTCCGATGAAGGGACTGCGAGTCCTTTTGCAAGTTCCATGTGGGTTTTAACAAGTTCCATGTGGGAGACTTCCAGTCTGGCCACAGCTGTCAGGCAGCGGTCCACACGGTTATCCACCTTTTGTTCGTCTCTTTTCCCGAATATTCTTGTACAAATCCAGATCCAGATAGCGACCGCTCCCAAGCCGATCATTAGGATTGTGAGGATGTACAGATCCTCAATATCTGCAATTTCAATAGAATACAGGCATATTGAGCGCCATTTATTCCAACTGTCAATCGCAAACCCCGCTTGGAATGTCCCGACTGGACACAGCGGATCAGCTGCACTCTGCTTTCTTGAAGAAAAGATTCGATCAATTGCTGCAAATGACCAGCTTACTAGTTGATCCATTGTAGTTTGAGTAGGGAACCAAGTATTATTGAAGAAAGTAGAATCCACACCGTCAGAGAGGCAGTTAGAATCCACACCGTCAGAGAGGCAGTTGAAAGTAGAATCCACACCGTCAGAGAGGCATTTAGAATCCACACCGTCAGAGAGGCAGTTAGAATCCACACCGTCAGAGAGGCAGTTAGAATCCACACCGTCAGAGAGGCAGTTCGAATCCACACCGTCAGAGAGGCAGTTAGAATCCACACCGTCAGAGAGGCAGTTCGAATCCACACCGTCAGAGAGGCAGTTAGGGCTGGCAAACGGAGACGAAGACGGCAGCAGGGGGAGGGTAAGAAATGCCTTGGAGAGGTCTAGGAGAGGAGATAAAAATGTGACTGGTCTCTGGGAAGGTTGGGGAATGAACCTCCAGACCTTCCAGATCCTCCATACCTTCCAGTTACAAGATGCTTATCAGAACCTCCAGACCTTCCAGTTACAAGATGCTTCTCAGAACCTCCAGACCTTCCAGAACCTCCATACCTTCCAGAACCTCCAGACCTTCCAGATCCTCCAGACCTTCCAGTTACAAGATGCTTCTCAGAACCTCCAGACCTTCCAGTCACAAGATGCTTCTCAGATCCTCCAGACATTCCAGTTACAAGATGCTTCTCAGATCCTCCAGACCTTCCAGTTACAAGATGCTTCTCAGATCCTCCAGACCTTCCAGTTACAAGATGCTTCTCAGATCCTCCAGACCTTCCAGTTACAAGATGCCTCTCAGATCCTCCAGACCTTCCAGTCACAAGATGCTTCTCAGATCCTCCTGACCTTCTAGTCACAAGATGCTTCTCAGAACCTCCAGACCTTCCAGTCACAAGATGCTTCTCAGATCCTCCAGACCTTCCAGTTACAAGATGCTTCTCAGAACCTCCAGACATTCCAGTCACAAGATGCTTCTCAGAACCTCCAGACCGCTGCTGCAGAAGGGGAAGATATGTGCTGTGATACATTCAGCACCCTCTACCCTTATTGGTTCTGCCTTGGCTTTTTAATAATGTACTCTAACAGATATGTGACTTAGCTGCAACCTGGCCAGGAGTTATTCTCTGCAGACTGTCCTCTCAGCTCCACATGCAGACTGTCCTCTCAGCTCCTCCTGCAGACTGTCCTCTCAGCTCCTCATGCAGACTGTCCTCTCAGCTCCACCTGCAGACTGTCCTCTCAGCTCCTCATGCAGACTGTCCTCTCAGCTCCTCCTGCAGACTGTCCTCTCAGCTCCACATGCAGACTGTCCTCTCAGCTCCACATGCAGACTGTCCTCTCAGCTCCACATGCAGACTGTCCTCTCAGCTCCACATGCAGACTGTCCTCTCAGCTCCACATGCAGACTGTCCTCTCAGCTCCTCATGCAGACTGTCCTCTCAGCTCCTCCTCCTGCAGACTGTCCTCTCAGCTCCTCATGCAGACTGTCCTCTCAGCTCCACATGCAGACTGTCCTCTCAGCTCCACATGCAGACTGTCCTCTCAGCTCCTCCTGCAGACTGTCCTCTCAGCTCCTCCTGCAGACTGTCCTCTCAGCTCCACATGCAGACTGTCCTCTCAGCTCCTCCTGCAGACTGTCCTCTCAGCTCCTCATGCAGACTGTCCTCTCAGCTCCTCCTGCAGACTGTCCTCTCAGCTCCACATGCAGACTGTCCTCTCAGCTCCTCATGTAGACTGTCCTCTCAGCTCCTCATGCAGACTGTCCTCTCAGCTCCTCCTGCAGACTGTCCTCTCAGCTCCTCATGCAGACTGTCCTCTCAGCTCCTCATGCAGACTGTCCTCTCAGCTCCTCCTGCAGACTGTCCTCTCAGCTCCTCATGCAGACTGTCCTCTCAGCTCCTGCTGCAGACTGTCCCCTCAGCTCCACATGCAGACTGTCCTCTCAGCTCCTCCTCATGCAGACTGTCCTCTCAGCTCCACATGCAGACTGTCCTCTCAGCTCCACATGCAGACTGTCCTCTCAGCTCCACATGCAGACTGTCCTCTCAGCTCCACATGCAGACTGTCCTCTCAGCTCCACATGCAGACTGTCCTCTCAGCTCCACATGCAGACTGTCCTCTCAGCTCCTCCTGCAGACTGTCCTCTCAGCTCCACATGCAGACTGTCCTCTCAGCTCCACATGCGGACTGTCCTCTCAGCTCCTCATGCAGACTGTCCTCTCAGCTCCACATGCAGACTGTCCTCTCAGCTCCTCCTCATGCAGACTGTCCTCTCAGCTCCACATGCAGACTGTCCTCTCAGCTCCTCATGCAGACTGTCCTCTCAGCTCCACATGCAGACTGTCCTCTCAGCTCCACATGCAGACTGTCCTCTCAGCTCCACATGCAGACTGTCCTCTCAGCTCCTCCTGCAGACTGTCCTCTCAGCTCCTGCTGCAGACTGTCCTCTCAGCTCCTCATGCAGACTGTCCTCTCAGCTCCACATGCAGACTGTCCTCTCAGCTCCTCCTGCAGACTGTCCTCTCAGCTCCTCCTGCAGACTGTCCTCTCAGCTCCACATGCAGACTGTCCTCTCAGCTCCACATGCAGACTGTCCTCTCAGCTCCTCCTGCAGACTGTCCTCTCAGCTCCTCCTGCAGACTGTCCTCTCAGCTCCACATGCAGACTGTCCTCTCAGCTCCACATGCAGACTGTCCTCTCGGCGTTCCAGGTGTAGTCTGTCTTCCCAGGTGCTTTAGTGTGATTAGAAGAGAGGACAGCAGAGTTATAGAATACCAGAAACACATTGCGGCAGTAGATTGTGGCTGAGCGTCTGGTAGTTGTTGCACGAGACGGTTCAAAAAGAGATTCCAGAGGAAGGTGCCTCAGAGTCGACTCTATTTCCTTCTGTGTCTTCACTGGAAGGTAAACAAAGGATGTGACCCTGAAGACGGCTGACAGTTATTTCCATGTGAATGTCTTTCAGCGTCGTCAGCAGTGTTGGGCAAGTTAGTTTTAAAAAGTAACTAGTTACAGTTACTAGTTACTTCCTCCAAAAAGTAACTAAATTACTTACTCAGTTACATATTATAAAAGTAACTAGTTACTTCAGAAAGTAACTATTGCGTTACTTTCAAGTAATTTTTTTACATAAACAACATACACAAATCTAAACTATTTTAATGTTGCTGTGGGACAAAGTGAGACTAGCCTCCAATCAAATGCCATGTATGTAGATATTATAATTACTATGTTTATATAGTGGATCATACAAATACAAACACAATAGATGTTTTGGAACTTTTGATATGTATTGCCGCTCAACAGGCCACAACTGGGCAACATTAAATTATGCTTGTTAAGCACTATACCAAAAATAAATAACAAATATATACTGATTGATTGAACATTTTAATTAACAGATTGCAGAATGGGTACAGTACAGTACAGCTCAATACACACAATTGTTAAGGGGATGCAGACCAGAGAAATACTTTCGTCTTGTTTACATCAGGGTCCCCCATTTTCAATTCATGACATTTATGACATACACAACATACAGATATAAGAATCTAATCTAATCATCTAAACTAATCTAATCATGACATTTAAGACATGCATGACATACAGATATATATATATATACATATATATATATATATATATATATATATATATATATATATATATATATATATATATATATATATATATATATATATATATATATATATATATCTGAGAAGTGAGCACCTGAAGACTGTGCTATTAAACCAGGAGTGCAGCACTGTTGATAAGGCTGTAGCCTCCACTACTGTAGTGCCCTGCACTGCAACACAACTAACAGAAGAGTGAACAAATAACGCTCATGGACCCGCGGTCTGTCGTTGACTGCTCGCTTGTGTTGTTCGTTGGATTAGTTTTGGATTATTTGGGCTCGCCAAACCAACTATCAAAACGTACACGGACCGCGGTCTCACGTTGACTGAACTGTCGCTGTGTGTCAGACCCTGGATGCTTTCAAACACCTGCCCACCTCTAACTCTGATTGGCTTACCATGACATTTTACTCAACCTCAGCCAATCGCGCACTGCCAACTAACCAAGGAAAAAAAGTATTGCTTCTCAGCGCAGAGATCTGTCTGATGAAAAAAACAGATTCAATCATAGTAACGCGTAGCATTTTTTGGCAGTAACGGTAACAGCGTTATTAAGATTGGAAGAGTAATCCATTAGATTACGCGTTACTGAAAAAACGAACGCCGTTATTTATAACGCCGTTATTCCCATCACTGATCGTCAGACCCTTTTCTCTGTATGTGTGAGCCGCGGTGAAATGATTATAGAAAATGTGGTGAATACTTTCAATATCTTCAGGGAATTGAGGGGAAAAACATTTCTGCACAACATGGTTGCTTGTGCTTCTCCAGTCAGCCAACTAGGGGCAGCACGTGGTTGCAGCTTGCTTCTCCAGTCAGCCAACTAGGGGCAGCATGTGGTTGCAGCTTGCTTCTCTAGTCAGCCAACTAGGGGCAGCACGTGGTTGCAGCTTGCTTCTCTAGTCAGCCAACTAGGGGCAGCACGTGGTTGCAGCTTGCTTCTCTAGTCAGCCAACTAGGGGCAGCACGTGGTTGCAGCTGGCTTCTCTAGTCAGCCAACTAGGGGCAGCACGTGGTTGCAGCTTGCTTCTCTAGTCAGCCAACTAGGGGCAGCACGTGGTTGCAGCTTGCTTCTCTAGTCAGCCAACTAGGGGCAGCACGTGGTTGCAGCTGGATTCTCTAGTCAGCCAACTAGGGGCAGCACGTGGTTGCAGCTGGCTTCTCTAGTCAGCCAACTAGGGGCAGCACGTGGTTGCAGCTGGCTTCTCTAGTCAGCCAACTAGGGGCAGCACCCACTGACATGGCTTTCAACTGGACAGTGCACTGCGAAGCTTTTGAATGGGTGGATCAACTTGTTGCTCCACAGCTTCGACTTTGCTATCAAATCAATTTAAAATGGCGACCCCCAACTATATGCTGGTATAATAATATGCAAGATTAGAAGAGAGTAATACAGATATATAATGAATGGAGGAAATACAGGAAGATGCATGGTAGTCGGTCAGCTGTGCCCCACAATAACACAATAATCGTGTGTATCATTCTACCCATTCTAATGATGTGTCTATAGTGATATTGATTGTATATCACCAGAGATATAGAGTGCACACTTCTGGAGCGTCCTGCTCCCCATGGTCCGACCCGACGGCCCAATCTCAATGTCACCCCTAAGGACTGAGCCCTGAGCCCTCCCAGAGTTAAGTGACATCAGCTGGTGAGTGATTGAGTGGGAGAAGCTGCTCAACATGGTATAGAAAGGAATGGGACAGTGCTCTCAAGTTACCCTGACAACACCAACCAGTGCAGCCACGTTTCTCTGCTGTATGGGCCCCAGTATCAGCACCCCTCATCACCCCTCATCAGCACATATCAGCACCCCTCATCAGCACCCCTCATCAGCACATATCAGCACCCCTCATCAGCACCCCTCATCAGCACATATCAGCACCCCTCATCAGCACCCCTCATCAGCACATATCAACACCCCTCATCAGCACATATCAGCACCCCTCATCAGCACATATCAACACCCCTCATCAGCACCCCTCATAAACAGACACTTCGGCTTATAGTTTGTAATGGTCTTGAGGCCTTTCCATACGGAGGAGGAATTCCCCTCAGAGAGCTGCTGCCGCAGTTTCTCCGAGAAGCGAAGTTTCGCCTCCCTCACCTCTTTGGCAAACTTGTACTTGGCCTGCCTGAACCGATGAGCATCACCACTGAGCCTGGCCACCTCCTTCTCTGACCTCAGCCGCCTGAGTTGGGCTGAAAACCAGGGTTTGTTGTTGTTGTAGATCTTCCTAGTGCGGAGGGGGACACACACCTCCTCGCCGAGGCTGATAAAGGATGTCACAGTGTCTGTGTAGTCATCCAGGTTGTTTCCAGCCTCAGGCCCCGCCCATTCAACAAAGTCCTGGTCACAGCCTGCCCTCTCCAGCCTCAGACCCCACCCCCTCGTCCTGGTCACAGCCTGCCCTCTCCAGCCTCAGGCCCCACCCCCTCGTCCTGCTCACAGCCTGCCCTCTCCAGCCTCAGGCCCCACCCCCTCGTCCTGGTCACAGCCTGCCCTCTCCAGCCTCAGGCCCCACCCCCTCGTCCTGCTCACAGCCTGCCCTCTCCAGCCTCAGGCCCCACCCCCTCGTCCTGGTCACAGCCTGCCCTCTCCAGCCTCAGGCCCCACCCCCTCGTCCTGGTCACAGCCTGCCCTCTCCAGCCTCAGGACCCACCCCCTCGTCCTGGTCGCAGCCTGCCCTCTCCAGCCTCAGGCCCCGCCCCCTCGTCCTGGTCACAGCCTGCCCTCTCCAGCCTCAGGCCCCACCCCCTCGTCCTGGTCACAGCCTGCCCTCTCCAGCCTCAGGCCCCACCCCCTCGTCCTGGTCACAGCCTGCCCTCTCCAGCCTCAGGACCCACCCCCTCGTCCTGGTCGCAGCCTGCCCTCTCCAGCCTCAGGCCCCGCCCCCTCGTCCTGGTCACAGCCTGCCCTCTCCAGCCTCAGGCCCCACCCCCTCGTCCTGGTCACAGCCTGCCCTCTCCAGCATCAGGCCCCACCCCCTCGTCCTGCTCACAGCCTGCCCTCTCCAGCCTCAGGCCCCACCCCCTCGTCCTGGTCACAGCCTGCCCTCTCCAGCCTCAGGCCCCGCCCCCTCGTCCTGGTCACAGCCTGCCCTCTCCAGCCTCAGGCCCCGCCCCCTTGTCCTGGTCACAGCTTGCCCTCTCCAGCCTCAGGCCCCGCCCCCTCGTCCTGGTCACAGCCTGCCCTCTCCAGCCTCAGGCCCCGCCCCCTCGTCCTGGTCACAGCCTGCCCTCTCCAGCCTCAGGCCCCACCCCCTCGTCCTGGTCACAGCCTGCCCTCTCCAGCCTCAGGCCCCACCCCCTCGTCCTGCTCACAGCCTGCCCTCTCCAGCCTCAGGCCCCACCCCCTCGTCCTGGTCACAGCCTGCCCTCTCCAGCCTCAGGCCCCACCCCCTCGTCCTGGTCACAGCCTGCCCTCTCCAGCCTCAGGCCCCACCCCCTCGTCCTGGTCACAGCCTGCCCTCTCCAGCCTCAGGCCCCACCCCCTCGTCCTGGTCACAGCCTGCCCTCTCCAGCCTCAGGCCCCACCCCCTCGTCCTGGTCACAGCCTGCCCTCTCCAGCCTCAGGCCCCACCCCCTCGTCCTGGTCACAGCCTGCCCTCTCCAGCCTCAGGCCCCGCCCCCTCGTCCTGGTCACAGCCTGCCCTCTCCAGCCTCAGGCCCCGCCCCCTCGTCCTGGTCACAGCCTGCCCTCTCCAGCCTCAGGCCCCACCCCCTCGTCCTGGTCACAGCCTGCCCTCTCCAGCCTCAGGCCCCACCCCCTCGTCCTGGTCACAGCCTGCCCTCTCCAGCCTCAGGCCCCACCCCCTCGTCCTGCTCACAGCCTGCCCTCTCCAGCCAGGCGCGCAGACACTTGCATGCCTCACTGGACCACACTCTGAAGCTCCGCACTACAGGTTTTGATAGTTTTAATCTCTGCCTGTAGCGAAGGATCAGGTGGATAAGGGTTAGGGCTCAGATGATCAGGTTAAAATCCCCCAGTACAACAACAGAACTGTCCGGGTGGTTTCGTTCAACGTTCGTCAGCTGTTCGGCCAGCGTGTCTACCGCTGCGGTGACGTCAGTGTCAGGAGGAATGTAAACACAGACGAGGATGTTGAACTCACGGGGGGAATAGAATGGACGACAGCGGATGAAGAGGGATTCGATAGCAGAGAAACAGTGTTGGTGAATCACTGTCACATCGGAACACCAGTGATTGTTAATAAAAAACATAAGACCACCTCCACGCGACTTACCCACCGCCTCGAAGTCCCTGTCGGCACGAAACACGGAAAAGCCCTCCAGCTGTACAGCCCCGTCTGGGACTGATGGCTTCAGATGGGTCTCCACGAACGCAAAGACAGCTGTGGAGTGGAAGTTCTTGTTTCCCGCAACCAGCCACCGGAGTTCATCCATTTTATTTGGGATAGAGTTCACGTTTCCAAGGAATATACCGGGAAGTGGTGGCCGCAAGCCCCGCCGCCGGAGGCGAACAAGACAGCCACCTCTCCTTCCCTGTTGCCGTCTGATCCAGTGCACAGCATTGGCGAAGAACGCGGTCCCCCTGATCAGTACATCCAATAAATCCGTGGAACGGGTGAGTAGTGTTGGGAAAGTGTCCGAAGGGTTTGAACACCCGATGTGCAGAAGTTCTTCTTTGGTGTAGGACGTTAGACAGGACACAGATACAACACTGAACAAACAAAACGCAACACACTGTAGCGCCAAGGCAGCCGTGGGCGGCACCATCTTGTTTCCGGTCACCATGACAACCGTCACACACAGGGGTTAAACAGACACTGAAACATCACATGAGGGGTTAAACAGACACTGAAACATCACATGAGGGGTTAAACAGACACTGAAACATCACATGAGGGGTTAAACAGACACTGAAACATCACACTAGGGGTTAAACAGACACTGAAACATCACACTAGGGGTTAAACAGACACTGAAACATCTAGGGGTTAAACAGACACTGAAACATCACACTAGGGGTTAAACAGACACTGAAACATCTAGGGGTTAAACAGACACTGAAACATCACACTAGGGGTTAAACAGACACTGAAACATCAATGGGTTAAACAGACACTGAAACATCACACTAGGGGTTAAACAGACACTGCAACATCAAGGGGTTAAAAAGACACTGAAACATCACATGAGGGGTTAAACAGACACTGAAACATCAAGGGGTTAAACAGACACTGAAACATCAAGGGGTTAAACAGACACTGAGACATCACATGAGGGGTTAAACAGACACTGAAACATCACATGAGGGGTTAAACAGACACTGAAACATCAAGGGGTTAAACAGACACTGAAACATCACATGAGGGGTTAAACAGACACTGAAACATCACATGAGGGGTTAAACAGACACTGAAACATCAAGGGGTTAAACAGACACTGAAACATCAAGGGGTTAAACAGACACTGATAAATCACATGAGGGGTTAAACAGACACTGAAACATCAAGGGGTTAAACAGACACTGAAACATCAAGGGGTTAAACAGACACGGATACATCAAGGGGTTAAACAGACACTGAAACATCAAGGGGTTAAACAGACACTGATACATCAAGGGGTTAAACAGACACTGAAACATCAAGGGGTTAAACAGACACTGAAACATCAAGGGGTTAAACAGACACCCCCTCGTCCTGCTCACAGCCTGCCCTCTCCAGCCTCAGGCCCCACCCCCTCGTCCTGGTCACAGCCTGCCCTCTCCAGCCTCAGGCCCCACCCCCTCGTCCTGGTCACAGCCTGCCCTCTCCAGCCTCAGGCCCCACCCCCTCGTCCTGGTCACAGCCTGCCCTCTCCAGCATCAGGCCACACCCCCTCGTCCTGGTCACAGCCTGCCCTCTCCAGCCTCAGGCCCCGCCCCCTCGTCCTGGTCACAGCCTGCCCTCTCCAGCCTCAGGCCCCACCCCCTCGTCCTGGTCACAGCCTGCCCTCTCCAGCATCAGGCCCCACCCCCTCGTCCTGCTCACAGCCTGCCCTCTCCAGCCTCAGGCCCCACCCCCTCGTCCTGGTCACAGCCTGCCCTCTCCAGCCTCAGGCCCCGCCCCCTCGTCCTGGTCACAGCCTGCCCTCTCCAGCCTCAGGCCCCGCCCCCTCGTCCTGGTCACAGCTTGCCCTCTCCAGCCTCAGGCCCCGCCCCCTCGTCCTGGTCACAGCCTGCCCTCTCCAGCCTCAGGCCCCGCCCCCTCGTCCTGGTCACAGCCTGCCCTCTCCAGCCTCAGGCCCCACCCCCTCGTCCTGGTCACAGCCTGCCCTCTCCAGCCTCAGGCCCCACCCCCTCGTCCTGCTCACAGCCTGCCCTCTCCAGCCTCAGGCCCCACCCCCTCGTCCTGGTCACAGCCTGCCCTCTCCAGCCTCAGGCCCCACCCCCTCGTCCTGGTCACAGCCTGCCCTCTCCAGCCTCAGGCCCCACCCCCTCGTCCTGGTCACAGCCTGCCCTCTCCAGCCTCAGGCCCCACCCCCTCGTCCTGGTCACAGCCTGCCCTCTCCAGCCTCAGGCCCCACCCCCTCGTCCTGGTCACAGCCTGCCCTCTCCAGCCTCAGGCCCCACCCCCTCGTCCTGGTCACAGCCTGCCCTCTCCAGCCTCAGGCCCCGCCCCCTCGTCCTGGTCACAGCCTGCCCTCTCCAGCCTCAGGCCCCGCCCCCTCGTCCTGGTCACAGCCTGCCCTCTCCAGCCTCAGGCCCCACCCCCTCGTCCTGGTCACAGCCTGCCCTCTCCAGCCTCAGGCCCCACCCCCTCGTCCTGGTCACAGCCTGCCCTCTCCAGCCTCAGGCCCCACCCCCTCGTCCTGCTCACAGCCTGCCCTCTCCAGCCAGGCGCGGAGACACTTGCATGCCTCACTGGACCACACTCTGAAGCTCCGCACTACAGGTTTTGATAGTTTTAATCTCTGCCTGTAGCGAAGGATCAGGTGGATAAGGGTTAGGGCTCAGATGATCAGGTTAAAATCCCCCAGTACAACAACAGAACTGTCCGGGTGGTTTCGTTCAACGTTCGTCAGCTGTTCGGCCAGCGTGTCTACCGCTGCGGTGACGTCAGCGTCAGGAGGAATGTAAACACAGACGAGGATGTTGAACTCACGGGGGGAATAGAATGGACGACAGCGGATGAAGAGGGATTCGATAGCAGAGAAACAGTGTTGGTGAATCACTGTCACATCGGAACACCAGTGATTGTTAATAAAAAACATAAGACCACCTCCACGCGACTTACCCACCGCCTCGAAGTCCCTGTCGGCACGAAACACGGAAAAGCCCTCCAGCTGTACAGCCCCGTCTGGGACTGATGGCTTCAGATGGGTCTCCACGAACGCAAAGACAGCTGTGGAGTGGAAGTTCTTGTTTCCCGCAACCAGCCACCGGAGTTCATCCATTTTATTTGGGATAGAGTTCACGTTTCCAAGGAATATACCGGGAAGTGGTGGCCGCAAGCCCCGCCGCCGGAGGCGAACAAGACAGCCACCTCTCCTTCCCTGTTGCCGTCTGATCCAGTGCACAGCATTGGCAAAGAACGCGGTCCCCCTGATCAGTACATCCAATAAATCCGTGGAACGGGTGAGTAGTGTTGGGAAAGTGTCCGAAGGGTTTGAACACCCGATGTGCAGAAGTTCTTCTTTGGTGTAGGACGTTAGACAGGACACAGATACAACACTGAACAAACAAAACGCAACACACTGTAGCGCCAAGGCAGCCGTGGGCGGCACCATCTTGTTTCCGGTCACCATGACAACCGTCACACACAGGGGTTAAACAGACACTGAAACATCACCTGAGGGGTTAAACAGACACTGAAACATCACATGAGGGGTTAAACAGACACTGAAACATCACATGAGGGGTTAAACAGACACTGAAACATCACACTAGGGGTTAAACAGACACTGAAACATCACACTAGGGGTTAAACAGACACTGAAACATCTAGGGGTTAAACAGACACTGAAACATCACACTAGGGGTTAAACAGACACTGAAACATCTAGGGGTTAAACAGACACTGAAACATCACACTAGGGGTTAAACAGACACTGAAACATCAATGGGTTAAACAGACACTGAAACATCACACTAGGGGTTAAACAGACACTGAAACATCAAGGGGTTAAACAGACACTGAAACATCACATGAGGGGTTAAACAGACACTGAAACATCAAGGGGTTAAACAGACACTGAAACATCAAGGGGTTAAACAGACACTGAGACATCACATGAGGGGTTAAACAGACACTGAAACATCACATGAGGGGTTAAACAGACACTGAAACATCAAGGGGTTAAACAGACACTGAAACATCACATGAGGGGTTAAACAGACACTGAAACATCACATGAGGGGTTAAACAGACACTGAAACATCAAGGGGTTAAACAGACACTGAAACATCAAGGGGTTAAACAGACACTGATAAATCACATGAGGGGTTAAACAGACACTGAAACATCAAGGGGTTAAACAGACACTGAAACATCAAGGGGTTAAACAGACACGGATACATCAAGGGGTTAAACAGACACTGAAACATCAAGGGGTTAAACAGACACTGATACATCAAGGGGTTAAACAGACACTGAAACATCAAGGGGTTAAACAGACACTGAAACATCAAGGGGTTAAACAGACACCCCCTCGTCCTGCTCACAGCCTGCCCTCTCCAGCCTCAGGCCCCACCCCCTCGTCCTGGTCACAGCCTGCCCTCTCCAGCCTCAGGCCCCACCCCCTCGTCCTGGTCACAGCCTGCCCTCTCCAGCCTCAGGCCCCACCCCCTCGTCCTGGTCACAGCCTGCCCTCTCCAGCATCAGGCCACACCCCCTCGTCCTGGTCACAGCCTGCCCTCTCCAGCCTCAGGCCCCGCCCCCTCGTCCTGGTCACAGCCTGCCCTCTCCAGCCTCAGGCCCCACCCCCTCGTCCTGGTCACAGCCTGCCCTCTCCAGCATCAGGCCCCACCCCCTCGTCCTGCTCACAGCCTGCCCTCTCCAGCCTCAGGCCCCACCCCCTCGTCCTGGTCACAGCCTGCCCTCTCCAGCCTCAGGCCCCGCCCCCTCGTCCTGGTCACAGCCTGCCCTCTCCAGCCTCAGGCCCCGCCCCCTCGTCCTGGTCACAGCTTGCCCTCTCCAGCCTCAGGCCCCGCCCCCTCGTCCTGGTCACAGCCTGCCCTCTCCAGCCTCAGGCCCCGCCCCCTCGTCCTGGTCACAGCCTGCCCTCTCCAGCCTCAGGCCCCACCCCCTCGTCCTGGTCACAGCCTGCCCTCTCCAGCCTCAGGCCCCACCCCCTCGTCCTGCTCACAGCCTGCCCTCTCCAGCCTCAGGCCCCACCCCCTCGTCCTGGTCACAGCCTGCCCTCTCCAGCCTCAGGCCCCACCCCCTCGTCCTGGTCACAGCCTGCCCTCTCCAGCCTCAGGCCCCACCCCCTCGTCCTGGTCACAGCCTGCCCTCTCCAGCCTCAGGCCCCACCCCCTCGTCCTGGTCACAGCCTGCCCTCTCCAGCCTCAGGCCCCACCCCCTCGTCCTGGTCACAGCCTGCCCTCTCCAGCCTCAGGCCCCACCCCCTCGTCCTGGTCACAGCCTGCCCTCTCCAGCCTCAGGCCCCGCCCCCTCGTCCTGGTCACAGCCTGCCCTCTCCAGCCTCAGGCCCCGCCCCCTCGTCCTGGTCACAGCCTGCCCTCTCCAGCCTCAGGCCCCACCCCCTCGTCCTGGTCACAGCCTGCCCTCTCCAGCCTCAGGCCCCACCCCCTCGTCCTGGTCACAGCCTGCCCTCTCCAGCCTCAGGCCCCACCCCCTCGTCCTGCTCACAGCCTGCCCTCTCCAGCCAGGCGCGGAGACACTTGCATGCCTCACTGGACCACACTCTGAAGCTCCGCACTACAGGTTTTGATAGTTTTAATCTCTGCCTGTAGCGAAGGATCAGGTGGATAAGGGTTAGGGCTCAGATGATCAGGTTAAAATCCCCCAGTACAACAACAGAACTGTCCGGGTGGTTTCGTTCAACGTTCGTCAGCTGTTCGGCCAGCGTGTCTACCGCTGCGGTGACGTCAGCGTCAGGAGGAATGTAAACACAGACGAGGATGTTGAACTCACGGGGGGAATAGAATGGACGACAGCGGATGAAGAGGGATTCGATAGCAGAGAAACAGTGTTGGTGAATCACTGTCACATCGGAACACCAGTGATTGTTAATAAAAAACATAAGACCACCTCCACGCGACTTACCCACCGCCTCGAAGTCCCTGTCGGCACGAAACACGGAAAAGCCCTCCAGCTGTACAGCCCCGTCTGGGACTGATGGCTTCAGATGGGTCTCCACGAACGCAAAGACAGCTGTGGAGTGGAAGTTCTTGTTTCCCGCAACCAGCCACCGGAGTTCATCCATTTTATTTGGGATAGAGTTCACGTTTCCAAGGAATATACCGGGAAGTGGTGGCCGCAAGCCCCGCCGCCGGAGGCGAACAAGACAGCCACCTCTCCTTCCCTGTTGCCGTCTGATCCAGTGCACAGCATTGGCAAAGAACGCGGTCCCCCTGATCAGTACATCCAATAAATCCGTGGAACGGGTGAGTAGTGTTGGGAAAGTGTCCGAAGGGTTTGAACACCCGATGTGCAGAAGTTCTTCTTTGGTGTAGGACGTTAGACAGGACACAGATACAACACTGAACAAACAAAACGCAACACACTGTAGCGCCAAGGCAGCCGTGGGCGGCACCATCTTGTTTCCGGTCACCATGACAACCGTCACACACAGGGGTTAAACAGACACTGAAACATCACATGAGGGGTTAAACAGACACTGAAACATCACATGAGGGGTTAAACAGACACTGAAACATCACATGAGGGGTTAAACAGACACTGAAACATCACACTAGGGGTTAAACAGACACTGAAACATCACACTAGGGGTTAAACAGACACTGAAACATCTAGGGGTTAAACAGACACTGAAACATCACACTAGGGGTTAAACAGACACTGAAACATCTAGGGGTTAAACAGACACTGAAACATCACACTAGGGGTTAAACAGACACTGAAACATCAATGGGTTAAACAGACACTGAAACATCACACTAGGGGTTAAACAGACACTGCAACATCAAGGGGTTAAACAGACACTGAAACATCACATGAGGGGTTAAACAGACACTGAAACATCAAGGGGTTAAACAGACACTGAAACATCAAGGGGTTAAACAGACACTGAGACATCACATGAGGGGTTAAACAGACACTGAAACATCACATGAGGGGTTAAACAGACACTGAAACATCAAGGGGTTAAACAGACACTGAAACATCACATGAGGGGTTAAACAGACACTGAAACATCACATGAGGGGTTAAACAGACACTGAAACATCAAGGGGTTAAACAGACACTGAAACATCAAGGGGTTAAACAGACACTGATAAATCACATGAGGGGTTAAACAGACACTGAAACATCAAGGGGTTAAACAGACACTGAAACATCAAGGGGTTAAACAGACACGGATACATCAAGGGGTTAAACAGACACTGAAACATCAAGGGGTTAAACAGACACTGATACATCAAGGGGTTAAACAGACACTGAAACATCAAGGGGTTAAACAGACACTGAAACATCAAGGGGTTAAACAGACACCCCCTCGTCCTGCTCACAGCCTGCCCTCTCCAGCCTCAGGCCCCACCCCCTCGTCCTGGTCACAGCCTGCCCTCTCCAGCCTCAGGCCCCACCCCCTCGTCCTGGTCACAGCCTGCCCTCTCCAGCCTCAGGCCCCACCCCCTCGTCCTGGTCACAGCCTGCCCTCTCCAGCATCAGGCCACACCCCCTCGTCCTGGTCACAGCCTGCCCTCTCCAGCCTCAGGCCCCGCCCCCTCGTCCTGGTCACAGCCTGCCCTCTCCAGCCTCAGGCCCCACCCCCTCGTCCTGGTCACAGCCTGCCCTCTCCAGCATCAGGCCCCACCCCCTCGTCCTGCTCACAGCCTGCCCTCTCCAGCCTCAGGCCCCACCCCCTCGTCCTGGTCACAGCCTGCCCTCTCCAGCCTCAGGCCCCGCCCCCTCGTCCTGGTCACAGCCTGCCCTCTCCAGCCTCAGGCCCCGCCCCCTCGTCCTGGTCACAGCTTGCCCTCTCCAGCCTCAGGCCCCGCCCCCTCGTCCTGGTCACAGCCTGCCCTCTCCAGCCTCAGGCCCCGCCCCCTCGTCCTGGTCACAGCCTGCCCTCTCCAGCCTCAGGCCCCACCCCCTCGTCCTGGTCACAGCCTGCCCTCTCCAGCCTCAGGCCCCACCCCCTCGTCCTGCTCACAGCCTGCCCTCTCCAGCCTCAGGCCCCACCCCCTCGTCCTGGTCACAGCCTGCCCTCTCCAGCCTCAGGCCCCACCCCCTCGTCCTGGTCACAGCCTGCCCTCTCCAGCCTCAGGCCCCACCCCCTCGTCCTGGTCACAGCCTGCCCTCTCCAGCCTCAGGCCCCACCCCCTCGTCCTGGTCACAGCCTGCCCTCTCCAGCCTCAGGCCCCACCCCCTCGTCCTGGTCACAGCCTGCCCTCTCCAGCCTCAGGCCCCACCCCCTCGTCCTGGTCACAGCCTGCCCTCTCCAGCCTCAGGCCCCGCCCCCTCGTCCTGGTCACAGCCTGCCCTCTCCAGCCTCAGGCCCCGCCCCCTCGTCCTGGTCACAGCCTGCCCTCTCCAGCCTCAGGCCCCACCCCCTCGTCCTGGTCACAGCCTGCCCTCTCCAGCCTCAGGCCCCACCCCCTCGTCCTGGTCACAGCCTGCCCTCTCCAGCCTCAGGCCCCACCCCCTCGTCCTGCTCACAGCCTGCCCTCTCCAGCCAGGCGCGGAGACACTTGCATGCCTCACTGGACCACACTCTGAAGCTCCGCACTACAGGTTTTGATAGTTTTAATCTCTGCCTGTAGCGAAGGATCAGGTGGATAAGGGTTAGGGCTCAGATGATCAGGTTAAAATCCCCCAGTACAACAACAGAACTGTCCGGGTGGTTTCGTTCAACGTTCGTCAGCTGTTCGGCCAGCGTGTCTACCGCTGCGGTGACGTCAGCGTCAGGAGGAATGTAAACACAGACGAGGATGTTGAACTCACGGGGGGAATAGAATGGACGACAGCGGATGAAGAGGGATTCGATAGCAGAGAAACAGTGTTGGTGAATCACTGTCACATCGGAACACCAGTGATTGTTAATAAAAAACATAAGACCACCTCCACGCGACTTACCCACCGCCTCGAAGTCCCTGTCGGCACGAAACACGGAAAAGCCCTCCAGCTGTACAGCCCCGTCTGGGACTGATGGCTTCAGATGGGTCTCCACGAACGCAAAGACAGCTGTGGAGTGGAAGTTCTTGTTTCCCGCAACCAGCCACCGGAGTTCATCCATTTTATTTGGGATAGAGTTCACGTTTCCAAGGAATATACCGGGAAGTGGTGGCCGCAAGCCCCGCCGCCGGAGGCGAACAAGACAGCCACCTCTCCTTCCCTGTTGCCGTCTGATCCAGTGCACAGCATTGGCAAAGAACGCGGTCCCCCTGATCAGTACATCCAATAAATCCGTGGAACGGGTGAGTAGTGTTGGGAAAGTGTCCGAAGGGTTTGAACACCCGATGTGCAGAAGTTCTTCTTTGGTGTAGGACGTTAGACAGGACACAGATACAACACTGAACAAACAAAACGCAACACACTGTAGCGCCAAGGCAGCCGTGGGCGGCACCATCTTGTTTCCGGTCACCATGACAACCGTCACACACAGGGGTTAAACAGACACTGAAACATCACAT
The DNA here is from genome assembly GCF_963971535.1 of Notolepis coatsorum. Lineage (NCBI taxonomy): Eukaryota > Metazoa > Chordata > Actinopteri > Aulopiformes > Paralepididae > Notolepis > Notolepis coatsorum. The sequence continues at coordinate 268,371,888 of NC_140165.1, forward strand.
GAGGGGTTAAACAGACACTGAAACATCACATGAGGGGTTAAACAGACACTGAAACATCACATGAGGGGTTAAACAGACACTGAAACATCACACTAGGGGTTAAACAGACACTGAAACATCACACTAGGGGTTAAACAGACACTGAAACATCTAGGGGTTAAACAGACACTGAAACATCACACTAGGGGTTAAACAGACACTGAAACATCTAGGGGTTAAACAGACACTGAAACATCACACTAGGGGTTAAACAGACACTGAAACATCAATGGGTTAAACAGACACTGAAACATCACACTAGGGGTTAAACAGACACTGCAACATCAAGGGGTTAAACAGACACTGAAACATCACATGAGGGGTTAAACAGACACTGAAACATCAAGGGGTTAAACAGACACTGAAACATCAAGGGGTTAAACAGACACTGAGACATCACATGAGGGGTTAAACAGACACTGAAACATCACATGAGGGGTTAAACAGACACTGAAACATCAAGGGGTTAAACAGACACTGAAACATCACATGAGGGGTTAAACAGACACTGAAACATCACATGAGGGGTTAAACAGACACTGAAACATCAAGGGGTTAAACAGACACTGAAACATCAAGGGGTTAAACAGACACTGATAAATCACATGAGGGGTTAAACAGACACTGAAACATCAAGGGGTTAAACAGACACTGAAACATCAAGGGGTTAAACAGACACGGATACATCAAGGGGTTAAACAGACACTGAAACATCAAGGGGTTAAACAGACACTGATACATCAAGGGGTTAAACAGACACTGAAACATCAAGGGGTTAAACAGACACTGAAACATCAAGGGGTTAAACAGACACTGAAACATCAAGGGGTTAAACATACACTGACACATCAAGGGGTTAAACAGACACTGAAACATCAAGGGGTTAAACAGACACTGAAACATCAAGGGGTTAAACAGACACTGAAACATCAAGGGGTTAAACAGACACTGAAACATCAAGGGGTTAAACAGACACTGATACATCAAGGGGTTAAACAGACACTGAAACATCAAGGGGTTAAACAGACACTGAAACATCAAGGGGTTAAACAGACACTGATACATCAAGGGGTTAAACAGACACTGAAACATCAAGGGGTTAAACAGACACTGAAACATCAAGGGGTTAAACAGACACTGAAACATCAAGGGGTTAAACAGACACTGAAACATCAAGGGGTTAAACAGACACTAAACATCAAGGGGTTAAACAGACACTGAAACATCAAGGGGTTAAACAGACACTGAGACATCAAGGGGTTAAACAGACACTGAAACATCAAGGGGTTAAACAGACACTGAAACATCACCCAGGTAGCCAGCATACTCGGCCCGCTTCCGGCTAACGATCGGCACACTCGGCACATTTCCGGCACGGCACGCCAACGATGAGCCGGATCTGGCCCGTTAATAGGTGCCGGGCCAGAACCGACTCCGGCTCGCCAAAGATTAGCCGGCTCTGGCTCGGTAATGGGTTGCCGGGCCGCGTGTAGCTTTATGCCAAGCAAGCAGTGCAAAAATTTACCGCAGTGGCATGCAGTAATGCGCCTTTCATTTTCCGCCGCCCAGCGCCCAGGTCGCGCGGAAATAGGCTGTCTATTGCCATTCTCTTTGACAAACTCTAACCTTAACCAGCTCCTTAACAACGCCTAAACTTAACCGTTCTAACCTTAACCAACTCCGAAACCATGCCTAACCTTAACCATAGAAATTATATTGCCATTCTCTTTGACAAACTCTAACCTTAACCAGCTCCTTAACAGCGCCTAAACTTAACCGTTCTAACCTTAACCAACTCCGAAACAATGCCTAACCTTAACCTTAACCTTAACCATGCCTAACCTTAACCGGCGAAATAACCTTAACCGGCGAAATAATACACGTTAAAAAAAAATCACGTTAAAAAATATTTTCGATGGGATTCGAACTCGCCAGCAAACAAGCCATAGGATCCACAGCCATGTGTCCTTGCCAATTGAGCTATTGGTAGATACTGAATAAGGGGCGGTGACTTATATATATTGAGCTCCGCTCAAGGCGGGATCTCATGCGCATGCGCGGGCACCTCGCGCGAGCACGCCGGCGCACGCACGCACCTGAGCGAGCACGCCGCCGCCGGTGCACGCACGGTAGCATTTGTCTGAAAAGAAGGGCGCTTTACCGCACTAGCGTGCGGTGACGAATGCGGAAGCATTTTTGCACTGCTTGCTTGGCATTAACGTACAGGCTGCCGGGCCAGAGCTGAAGTTTCAGTCAAGCGACGTCGCCCCCACACACAACAGCGGTGTGATTGGCAGAATCGACTGTCAATCAAAATTGTTCCGTTGAGACCAACACTTCCGGGATTCTGAAATCGGGGAGGAGAGAGCGGGGGGGGGGGGGGGGGGTCAAATGAGTGAATACAGCTGTACTGTACCCACTCTGCAGTCTGTCAATAAAGCTTTCAATCAATCAATCAATCAGACAAATGCAAAGAAAAGCCCTTATTATAACCAAATAACAAAAAAATATATTATTGTTTATGAAAATGTTTTAGCCCTATGCTTGCCTATTATTTTAGACTCGGTTAAGTTTAGGCACTCTTTCGAAGTTGGTTAAGGTTAGAGTTTGTCTTAGAGCATGGAGATAGAACGCCAGGTAGTTTGCAGGCTGTTCGACGCGGAAATGGGCAAACACGCTATTGGGCGCACATGTCACATGACCTGGCCAATCAGAGCGCCAAACGGGAACGCGGAAGGACAAGCCAGTTGCCGAAAGGGTACACGCATCCGGGCTGCGTGTATACCAAACCAAACCACATTTCTCGGAGGCGCTCTCTGATTGGCACTGACTGACGCTCTCTGATTGGCCACTGACGCGTTTGCCCAATCCGTGACGAGCTGTGTCTTTGCCCATTTCCACGTCAAACAGCCTGCAAACTACCTGGCGTTCTATCGCCATGCTCTAAGACAAACTCTAACCTTAACCAACTTCGAAAGAGTGCCTAAGCTTAACCGTCGAAAGAACTTGCCGTCACGCTCTAAGACAAACTCTAACCTTAACCAACTTCGAAGAGTGCCTAAGCTTAACCAGTGTAGAAACGGGCGTCGGCCAATCAGAGAGCGTCTCCGAGAAATGCGGCTTGGTTTGGTATTCACGCATCCGGGCTACCCAGACAGGATAAGCAATCGAGCCTGGATGCAATCGAACTGACTTCTGGCCTATCACTGCATGGCTTTGTCAGTCATGTGATCACACCAACCCGGGAGAAAGATGGCGGTATATATACATACGTTGGGGAGAGAAATATACATACGGTGGGGAGGAGACTGTACATTAGGAGGGGGTGGGCGGGAGAGCAATATACATATGGTGGGGAGAGAATATATACATACGGTGGGGAGGAGACTGTACATTAGGAGGGGGTGGGTGGGAGAGAAATATACATACGGTGGGGAGAAGATATATACATATGATGGGGAGAGAATATATACATACAGTGGGGAGGATATTGTACATTAGGAGGGGGTGGGTGGGAGAGAAATATACATATAATAGACAGTCTCTCCCCACCATATGTATATTTCTCTCCCACCCCATCCTAATGTACAGTCTCCTTCCCACCGTATGTATATATTCTCTGCCCAACGTATGTATATTTCTCTCCCACCCCCTCCTAATGTACAGTCTCCTTCCCACCGTATGTATATATTCTCTCCCACCCCCTCCTAATGTACAGTCTCCTCCCCACCGTATGTATATATTCTCTCCCCACCGTATGTATATTTCTCTCCCACCCACCCCCTCCTAATGTACAGTCTCCTCCCCACCGTATGTATATATTCTCTCCCACCCCCTCCTAATGTACATCTCCTCCCCACCGTATGTATATATTCTCTCCCCACGGTATGTATATTTCTCTCCCACCCACCCCCTCCTAATGTACAGTCTCCTCCCCACCGTATGTATATTCTCTCCCCAACGTATGTATATATACCGCCATCTTTCTCCCGGGTTGGTGTGATCACATGACTGACAAAGCCGTGCAGTGATAGGCCAGAAGTCAATTAGATTGCATCCAGGCTCGATTGCTTATCCTGTCTGGGTAGCCCGGATGATGGTTTTTTACATCGAATTTTATACACCGCAATTACGCTCTGGGTCAGTGAAGAGCGCTATATAAATCCAAGTCATTATTATTATTATTATTATGCATTGAATTTTTTACATTGAATTTTATACACCGCAATTATGCATTCAATTTTTTACATTGAATTTTATTATGCATTCGAATTTTTTACATTGAATTTTTATTTCACATAGGTAAATTCGGAGCAAAAAAATTCAGATACATGTTTTCAAAGTAATTTCTTTCAATGCTATAAATTCGGTGTCTGAAAAAATTCAGATACATGTTTTCAAAGTAATTAGTTTCAATGGTATAAATTCAATTCAGATACATGTTTTCAAAGTAATTATTTTCAATGCTATAAATTCAATTCAGATACATGTTTTCAAAGTAATTATTTTCAATGCTATAAATTCGGTGTCTGATCAAATTCAAATACTTCTGTCACTCATTTGCTTCCATACTGTGGCTCTTGTTGTATTTTGTTATCTTGCTTTCCTTCTCTCTCTTCTCTCTCTTCTCTCTCTCTCTTCTCTCTCTCTCCATCTCTCTCTCTCTCTATCTCATCCTCTTCTCTTCTGTCTTCGTTCTGTCGTTGAATTTGTGGTTCGTTCTTTTTATTTGCCTTTTTCACTTTTCGTGTAGGGCAGTAGTTCAGTGGAAGTCCCGTCCCCTCCACGTCGGGGACCAGCACGCCACGCCATGGCCCACGTCACCTATTCCCCCGTGGTCCGTAAGGCTATGCCCACGCCTCCCGGGGTGCCCCAGGGGCGCCTCCCGGCCCGGCGCCCTGACGCTTTTCTCCGGAGCCCCCCCAGGGCCAGGGGCCTCCCCCTGCCGGCCCCCCGCCACCCCACCATGGCTCACCCCGTCAGGGTCGCCACCAGCCACCTCGCTGGGGTGACGCGGGAGGAGGGGGGGGGCTCCATGGAGGGTGACGGTTGCTTCTACAACCAGGTCTACGAGCCACGCCACAAGCCGCCTGCCTATGAGCAGAGCCCCGCATAACATTGGGGTCTTGTGCTTGGCACTCCGAGCATGGCACTAACACTGTCACGGTTAGGGGTTTGATTCCTGCTGGGGCCACCCGTTGTGAAAGATGTATGCAGTCATTCCAAAGCACTTTATGTCCTAGTAATAGAGCTGTGCTATAGAGATGCTGTTGTAACCCGCTGGTTTAGCTTGCGTTGTGTTCTGGTGTACTGTCAAGAATCAGGCCGGACTGGATCTCAGGTTGTTTATTCACCCTCTGTGAAAACCCAAATACACACAGGCATCAATGTCTGGTCTTATCCTTTTTGGCCACAAGATGGCGCCTTGGTTCTCTTAACAACCAGAGAGAAACTCTCATTTTAATTCACATTGAAATAGCAAATGGAGTTTATAATACACTAACTCAATACCAAAAATAATACAATATGGGTCACTCATCCATCTGTTAAAACAGATACAAAATAATACAATATGGGTCACTCATTCATCTGTTAAACCAGATACAAAATAATACAATATGCCAATAATAAGATTGACTCATTACCTATTAAACAAATACATTAAAATAATAAACAAAACCATTAGTAAGATGGACCCATTACCTGTTAACCAGATACATTATAATAATAAACAAAACCACTGATAAGATTCAATCTTTACCTGTGAAAACCCAAATACACACAGGCATCAATGTCTGGTCTTATCCTTTTTGGCCACAAGATGGCGCCTTGGTTCTTAGATTGTAATGGGAAGACATAATAACGTCAGGGTTTGAAGCCTACTCAATGTGTTACACAGAAAAGATCGTCACTTCTAAATAACTCGACAGAAAGTGCACAAAAGTTACTCTTCACCATAGATAGTTAATGTATATAATCTGGTTCATTGACCAGCAACTTATCCATACATTTACACCACAATAATGCTCTTTTAACCCAAAGATATGTCTAGCACCACAGAGCAGTCCTTACCTCTTAACAACCAGAGAGAAACTGGCGCCAGAGGGAAGCACGCTCAGAAATGAAAGACGCAAGGGGAAATACGTCACTTCGGCAGGAAGTGACGATGTTTCAAAACAAAAGACTTTTGATAATAAATTAATAATAATAAACAAAACAATGAAAAAAGGGTGTTTTGGCGAAATTCACAAGAGGGACATATTAACCTGTTACATTCACCCCCCCCGAATTTCCCCAAAATCACCTAGCACCAAAGCTGCACTTCAACACTAAGGACGCGCATAAGACACCGCTCAATTCTACCCCTCTGGATCAGTCAACACAAAGATCTAATCTCTGAGTTCAGTTGAAAAAAACTATCCGTAAAACAGATTAAAAGGCGTTACAGGTTGATCAAACCCCCAACCCTTCAAGAACATAGAGGTGCAGTCTACACCCCATTACACCCGATCCCCAGGCACTCATATGCGACAGCGTCCTATCGGTCCCATTTATAGATATGTGTATGAAGTGACTCTAAAGCTTTATGCCACACCATGCCTTGCGAGGCGGCAACAGACCCCAATTAACAGGTTTCTGAACCATGTTCTCTATGAGCCTATTGACTGGCTTGACCATCCTCCCCGCCCTTGTGACTACCCCACCCGCAATCGGAACTCGGACAGAATCATGCTCGGGCAACCCTGAGAGTGGTCTGTCATGTCGGCTGCTAAAGGTTTGAGATAGGTCGGGCTGAGGGCTGTCATGTCTGTGTTCAGAGGTCTGTGGCATGTCCGAGTCGACAACAGGAACAGTCTGTGTCTCTTCAGAGTCAAGTGGACAACTGGCCAGAGTGGAGGCTGTGTCAGTCAGTGCGTCATCCACGTGATCAGAGGGAGGCGAGTCAATGACATCTGCCACTGTGCTTCCATCCTCATTTCGGTCTGAGTCAGACAGGACCCACGATGATGTCCGCTCCCTAGAAGACTCGTCGTCCAAGCCACTGAAATCACCAGCATCGGATGAGATGTCTGAATACTGATCCTCCAGTCGATCACGAACAGGGAGGAAACTGACATCCAACAGCAGGTTCCTGTGGACGACCTTCTGCCGGCCTGAAACATCACAGATTTTGTAGATATGGAGCTTGGGGTTTTTCTCGACAACAGTGTACACCACAGGCTCCCACTTATCAGCTAGCTTCCTCTTGCCCCGTTCTCCCTTGTTGGCCAGCAGCACACGATACCCAACTTGTAGACTGACGCCCTTGACCTTCTTATTGTACTGACCAGCCTGATGCGCTTGCTCCTTGGCGGTGTGCTGTTGAGCGATTCTGGCAGCCTCAGACAGGTAAGTCTGGAGGGTCTTAGAGTAGCTGCTAAAATCCACCACAACGGGATCATGCAGGGCAGACCTGAATACAACGTCCACCGGAAGCCTCGGCACACGCCCAAACATCAGGTGGAACGGCGCATAGCCAGTGGTCTCATGGACGGTCGCGTTGTAGGCAAAGGTCAGCGTCTGGATCTGTTGAGGCCATTCTTGCTTGGCTCTGAGAGGGAGTGCTCGCAACATATTTCCCAGGGTGCGATTGAACCGCTCTGTGCCCCCGTTGCCCATGGGGTGATAGGCGGTGGTATGAGACTTGGCCACACCAGACAACTGCAGCAGCTCGGACACCAGTTCACTCTCAAAGTTGGCACCCTGGTCTGAGTGAATGCGCTCAGGGAACCCGTAGGTACAGAAAACACCGTCCCACAGCTTCCTGGCAATCTGTTTGGCCGTCTGGTTTCTGCATGGGAAGGCATGTGCCATTTTCGTGAAGTGATCAGTTATCACAAGCACGTCAACAGAGTTCTTGTTCTTGTCTTCCGCTGACCAGAAGTCGATGCAGACGAGTTCCATGGGAGCTGAGGTCTTTATGCTCTCCAACGGGGCTCGCGCTGCAGGTTCTGGAGTCTTAGCAAGCACACACCTCTCACAGCACCGAACGTACTCCTTCACATCCCTCTCCATGTTAGGCCAGAAGAAACATTGCCTTGCCAGATGGAGGGTTCTGGCCCGACCTTGGTGTCCTGCCAAATCATGCACTCCCTCCAACGCCTTGTCCATCAGACTTGCCGGCAGCACCAACTGAAGCCTCTTTATCTTGCTTACTGGGTCTCTTGTCTCCCTGTACAAGACACTGTCTCGGACCTTGAGCTTCTCCCAATGTTTCAGCACAGCCAGTGACCTTGCATCTATACCACTTCTCTCCCGCCTGGAAGGACGTCGCTTGCGGACAACGAATGGCAGCACACCGGCGATGGCAGAATCTTGAAGCTGGTGATCCTCCAGCTCACGTAAGGTGAATGAAGGCAAGGTGTCTTGACCAGCAGGTTGCAGCTGCTGTACCTGGTGAACGAGGCAAGTAGCCCTGTTCTCTGCAGTAGCCGTCCAGTCACTGTGATGCAGCAGGGCAGCCCTTACTTCAGAGGAGCCGCAGGAACCAGCCATGTCCGGTGCGGACTCAGATCCCTGGACCACCTGAACATGCTGGATGCTAAGCCTGAAAGCATCCTGCACTCTGCCAGCTTCTTCACCCTCTGCTTCATGCACCAAGCTACTGTAGGGTACCTGAATGAGACGCCTGCTGATGGGAGAAGTGAAGGGGTCACGGCTGAGTGCGTCTGCAACAACATTCTTTGGACCTGGGATGTATTTCAAGTCGAAGTTGTAGGCCGACAACTTGTCCACCCATCGCTGTTCATAGGCGTCAAGCTTGGGCTTCGTCAGTATGTGGGTGAGTGGGTTGTTGTCAGTCCACACCGTGAAGCCGTGCCCTTTCAGCCAGTGACTGAACTTCTCCGTAACGCTCCACTTCAAAGCCAAGAATTCAAGACGATAGGCGGGATATCTCTGTTGCGACTTGCTGAGGCTTTTGCTGGCAAAGGCGATGGGGCGTGCCTTATCCTCTCCAGCGGGTAGCTGTGACAACACTGCCCCTAGTCCGTCCAGAGATGCATCGACAGACAAGATGAAGGGCCTCGAAAAGTCTGGATGAGCCAGCACAGCACAGCTGAGGAGCTCCCTCTTGAGCCTATGAAAGGCTTCCTCACATGCAGGACTCCAGTCTGCTGCGGTCAACTTCCTGAACATGCCGGCACTCCTTCCACCACGGCCCTTCCTCTTCTGGCCCCCTGTCAGGGCAAACAGAGGCTTGGCGATGGCGGAGCATCCAGGGATGAAGCTCTGGTAGAAAAATACCATGCCCAAGAAGGACCTAAGCCTCTTCACGGAGGGAGTGCAGCCATCCTCCTCCATTACGGCCTCCCTTGGCATGTTAGAAATCACATCCACCTTTGTTGGGTCCACAGCAACACCACTCCGGTCGATTACGTGACCAAGGAACTTGACTGACTCCCGCAGAAGATGACATTTCTTCGGACTCAGCTTGAGATTACTGCCCCTCAGCTTCTGGAAGACCACTCGCAGCCTGCTAAGGGCTTCCTCTTCGGTGGGGCCAAATACAAGGAGGTCATCCAGGTAGCAGAGCAAACTGGTGAAGTTGAGACTGCCAAAGATATCCAACATCATCCGCATAAAGGAAGCTGGACTGTTGCAGAGTCCCTGTGGCATTCTGTTGTATTCGTACAGGCCAATCGGTGTCGTGAAGGCAGTGTACTTTTTGTCTTCCTCGCACATGGGGACGTTGTAAAACCCGGAGGTTAGGTCCATTGTGCTGAAGAAGGCATTGCCTCCGAGAGCTGCCAGACAGTCGGCTTGGTGAGGAAGCGGATGGGCATCCTTCAGAGTCCGAGCATTCAGCCATCTGAAGTCTGTACAAATCCTCAGCCCACCATCCTTCTTCCAGACCATGACGAGGGGAGATGCATATTCGCTGATGGATTTGCGGATGATGTCCATCTCCTCCATCCCTGTGAGCACCTGCCGGAGATGTTCATAGTGGGCAGGGGGCACTCTCCTGTATGGCATGCGGAACGGCCGGTCATCTGTCAGGCGGATGCGATGCACAAACCCCTCTGCTTTGCCGCAGTCAAGTGAGTGCCTGGAGAATATATCCTGGTACTCTTCGACAAGCTCAACAAGCTCCTTCTTAGAATGGAAGCTGGCGTGGCACGAGTCGATGTCGAGGGCACTCAATCCGAGGGTGGAGAGCCTGTCCCTGAGGTCGGTATCTGTGGCAGACGGCCTGATACCCTGTCCTGGCCTTCCTGCCTCCGTCGTGCAGGAGCCCTGCTGGATGTCTAGGTCTTCCACCGCAAGGCAAGGTGAGACATCTGCGACCTTGGAGTTGCGTTTCAGGGTGATTGGTCTGGGTGAGAGGTTGGTCATCTTCACAGGCACCCACCGATCTCCCCACATTGGCGTGATAACCCGCCCAACAAGCACGTCTCTCGGTCTGGCCTTAGAGGTGCAAGGCTCCACGATGACCGTGCTTCCTGGAGACACTGGCACATTGCTGGGCAGCCTGCCCCACACCAGGTATTCGCGTTGAGGGAGCAGCGTGATGGCATGGGGTAACTTCACAGTGCCGATCCTGTCGGGGGCCTCGTCTCCCCTCCATCTGGTGGTACATGACATCATATCCAAGAACTGCTCATGATCAGGCGGCGAATGCTTGCCTGCCGCAGATATGAGTTTCCAGTAGGTGTCACTACCTTTCATGACACTCATCAGGTGCTTGAGAACGTTTGATCCGATGATGAGGTCATCGCGCTGACCTGGGACCACTAGAACAGGGACGAAGCATTTCACTCCGTAGATGGTCAGTGTTAAGTCATATATGTATTTGGGGTGAGTCTGTTTTCCTCCACAGCCAACCAGCATAATCCTTCCTGCTGACTGAGGTTCTCCCACTAGGGCCCCAGCTTCTCTGAGCTTACATTCTGCCTCCTCATTCAGGGTGCAAGCCATGGATCCTGAATCAATCATGCCCTTCAGTCCAACTCTGTCATTCACTGTGACCTGAGTGTAGAACAATTCACTGAAAGCTGGCACCTCCGCTGATCTTTGAACCACGACTTCGCATTCTGGCATGGCTGAACAGGTGTTAACATAGAGAAGCTCGAGACTTGACTCATCTTCACTGAGGGTCTGCTGTCCACCCCCCACACTGCCCCTCTCTGAGTGTGGGTGTTCTAGTTTCCCGAAGGCTGATCCCGACTGGGGTCGCCCTGACCTGACTGCCTCTGTCCACGCCTGTTGCAGTCTCTCTTCCAATGACCTGGAGTGAAGCATGAGAGGCACAGATTCTCTCTCCTGCAGTGCATGAGCGTGGAGTGGCCGGTATCACCGCAGACCCGGCAGTTCCTCGTCTGAAAAGGACCCGGAGCAAACTGTCTTGGCGGGGGCGGTGCCGGTGCATGGGCTGCCACCTGCACATTCTGCTGTGTCATCATGCGACCCAAGAGGCTGAATAGAGCACGCATGCCATCCACGTCGGCCTCTGCAGTGAGGCCCGGAGCCGGCTGGCGATGACCTGGCTCAAAACCAGGTTGAGCAGTGGCCACTGGTACCGGGTGAGGGGCGATTAGCACCTGGGGAAGTTGCGGAGTGAGAGCGGCTGTTGGAGCCGGAATGAACTGGGCTGCTGTGGGCGAAAGCTGTGGGGTTAGTGCTGAGACCGATGGCACATTGTATGCTGCCGCAGTTGAGACAGCTGAGAGATGTGAAGCTGTGCTGACATGCACTGGCGGTGGTCTCTCCATGTGCTGTGGTATGGCCGTCTGGGTGTGGCTCAGTACATGTATCTGCGGGGCTTGAGAACGGCCTTGCGATGACCTGAGCTCACGCTGGTGGCTGTCGATGCGCTCCTGAACCTCGCTGGTCGACCATTCTTCAGCCGCTCTGATGCTGAGCCTGTTAAAAAGGACCGGGTCTGGACAGTACTTGATGAACATCATCGACACTTCACGTCCTGGATCCTCCACACTACGCCCCTGCCTCTTTAGACACTCGTCTGCAATATCAATGGCATTGTTCAGTCTCACCCAGTACTCCATCACTCCCTCCCGCTGCAGTGGCTTGATATTATAAAAGTCAGCCATGGGCATGGATGAGTAGGATAGCTCACCGAAGTGCTGCTTCAGAATGTCAAAGATCAGGTCGGGAGTCTTAATGGGGTCGAGTGTGGGGTTGTGTCGTAGCGTAATTCTCACTACATCTTTCGCCCCCCCCATTAGCTTAGACAGTATCTCTTGTGACTGTTGGTGTTTCGGTGTGTTTTTCTTTATAAGATATACCCCCATTACTTCCACCCACTCACGAACGGAGTATTTATCACTGCCATCGCCCCTGAAAATTGGTGGCTCCTTAACATCGGACTGCATGACGAGCTTTACACCTGACAAATTCAACTCAGGGGCTCTCTGCTCCGATTTAGGGCTCTCTGCTGACATGGACCTATTAACACCCCTGTCACCCTGTAACTGGGTCGCAATCGACTGACCAATCTGACTGGCCAACTCTGAGATGAGAGCACTCAACTCTACGTGAGAAGCTGTTTGTGGGCTTGGTAATTCATACCGGGGGACCTGGCCACCAGTGGAACAAAACCGTGGGGTTTGCAACCCACCCGCCCTAGGCGTTTGGCCTTCATCTACATGAGAAGCTGTTTGTGGGCTTGGCAATTCATACCGGGGGACCTGGTCACCAGTGGAACAAAACTGTGGGGTTTGCAACCCACCCACCCTAGGCGTTTGGCCTTCATCACCCAAAAACCAACCTCTCCCAAAGCCCACCCCAGATAAACTCTCTCCTTCAGAGACCCCAGCCCCTTCTGAGTTAGCTGCTGGTTCCATGCCAATTGAGAAATTCAAAGAACTATACAAAAATAAAAATCATACGTACATAAGTACATATATATATAGTCACACAATATCCAATAATCCAATATTCCTATTTGACACTTTAAAGTAATTATTCTCCTTTTTTTTCCAGCCTTTTCTCCTTTTCTCCTTTTTTTTTTTTTTTTTTTTTTTTTTTTAACCTTATTCAAAATGCCCCACACGGCCAAGAGTGACCAACTTGAGACGAAGGCGATCTTCAGCTTCCCTCGGCGATCGAGACGACATCGATGGCAGAGAATCCGAAGGTCGACGGCACCAATGTAACCCGCTGGTTTAGCTTGCGTTGTGTTCTGGTGTACTGTCAAGAATCAGGCCGGACTGGATCTCAGGTTGTTTATTCACCCTCTGTGAAAACCCAAATACACACAGGCATCAATGTCTGGTCTTATCCTTTTTGGCCACAAGATGGCGCCTTGGTTCTCTTAACAACCAGAGAGAAACTCTCATTTTAATTCACATTGAAATAGCAAATGGAGTTTATAATACACTAACTCAATACCAAAAATAATACAATATGGGTCACTCATCCATCTGTTAAAACAGATACAAAATAATACAATATGGGTCACTCATTCATCTGTTAAACCAGATACAAAATAATACAATATGCCAATAATAAGATTGACTCATTACCTATTAAACAAATACATTAAAATAATAAACAAAACCATTAGTAAGATGGACCCATTACCTGTTAACCAGATACATTATAATAATAAACAAAACCACTGATAAGATTCAATCTTTACCTGTGAAAACCCAAATACACACAGGCATCAATGTCTGGTCTTATCCTTTTTGGCCACAAGATGGCGCCTTGGTTCTTAGATTGTAATGGGAAGACATAATAACGTCAGGGTTTGAAGCCTACTCAATGTGTTACACAGAAAAGATCGTCACTTCTAAATAACTCGACAGAAAGTGCACAAAAGTTACTCTTCACCATAGATAGTTAATGTATATAATCTGGTTCATTGACCAGCAACTTATCCATACATTTACACCACAATAATGCTCTTTTAACCCAAAGATATGTCTAGCACCACAGAGCAGTCCTTACCTCTTAACAACCAGAGAGAAACTGGCGCCAGAGGGAAGCACGCTCAGAAATGAAAGACGCAAGGGGAAATACGTCACTTCGGCAGGAAGTGACGATGTTTCAAAACAAAAGACTTTTGATAATAAATTAATAATAATAAACAAAACAATGAAAAAAGGGTGTTTTGGCGAAATTCACAAGAGGGACATATTAACCTGTTACACTGTCATTCATTCATAACCAAACCAAAAGATATTTATAAACAACGTCTTACTAAATGCAGGCTTTCATTTACTACTGAACGGCCATATCACTCAGTTTTTGTATTAATTCTCCTAAAAAATTGTGCTAAGCTAGACTAACATGAAAGTTTAAGTGAAAGTACACACTTGAGTAAAAGTCAAAGTTTCTACTTTTAAATGTACTTAAGTAGTAAACAGTGAACTTTTTTTCTGACTGTCTATATTCTTCTGATAGCAGGTGTTTAATCAAAGATCCCCTGTGGGAGAAGACTGTTGCAGGGGAACAATGGGTTAATTTCATTGGAGGCTTTGTCGTTGGGTTCAGAGAGGAGGATGTGATATTTTTTGTTAATAAATGTTTAAATATCTATTCAAGTTGTCATTTTTAACTGGAAAAAGTAGCATGTATGGGGTAATTGTTACTTTACTTGATATTTGAGCTTCACTACAGAATGATGTATATTGTGTACAATGTGCACATACACTGAGAATATATTTCAGTGAGGTAGGAGACAGCATGTAAACTTCTGGATTTTTCAATGAGGGACATGCCAATACTCCATTGGGGTAGCTCTGGCAGAATACTGGGTACACAGTAAATTCCGCAAAGTAAATTTGACTCAAACTGAGTACATTTCACTCAAACTGAGTAAAATTTCTTTGAGTCAAATGTACTCAGTTTGAGCAAAATTTACTCTGCGTAATTTACTGTGTAGTACCAGTATTGCATTGTCAGTGTCGGCTAGGCTTCGGGCAACCGGACCTGGCCCTGTGTGTTTAGGCCGGTTCCGGGCAGTCAGTCATTGCCGCCTACTGGGCCGATTCCAGCAACCGGACTAGGGCCTATTAATTTCTTCCGGCCTGCCGGATACAGGCCATTAATGGGCCGGAACTTTTTGCCACCTGGGCACATGATGGGTTAAACAGACACTGAAACATCACATGAGGGGTTAAACAGACACTGAAACATCACAGGAGGGGTTAAACAGACACTGAAACATCACATGAGGGGTTAAACAGACACTGAGACATCACATAAGGGGTTAAACAGACACTGAGACATCACATGAGGGGTTAAACAGACACTGAGACATCACATGAGGGGTTAAACAGACACTGAGACATCACATGATTGGTTAAACAGACACTGAGACATCAAGGGGTTCAAGTTCAAGTTTCAAGTTTCAAGTTTATTTAATAGTTGTCATAAAGAAGTACAGAATACTTTTATACAAAATGCTTCTTACTGTTACGCTCCAGAGACTGTGCTAGACAAGATAAGTATGAAATAAAATAGCATGTAAAATAGAAGTAAAAATAGAGGTCACAGTGTTCAGTATAGACATATGTACAATGTTCGATGCAGAATAGAAGTAACTGAGTTACCATACAATATACAATATACTATGCAATGTACTAATATACAATACTATATAGTGCAGAGCAGAAATGGGATGAGGTACAATTTAGGTACAATTTACAGTAAGGTGTACGAGTTGTAGTGCAAATCCTTTACCAATAAATATAAAGTGTAACGTGTGTTTAGGTGATCTAAAGTGTGGAGAGTGGGTGCTGCAGTGTGTTGTTTGTTTAAGTGAGTGTGTGCGTGTGGGTGTGTGTGCTGTGTGCATTTGATGGTTGTTGCATAGTGTTTATTGTTCGTTGAGCAGCATGATGGCCTGGGGATAGAAGCTTCTTCTGAGTCTTTCTGTGCTCGCCTTAAGACTCCGGTATCGCTTGCCTGACCGCAACAGTTCAAAGAGGCAGTTGTTCGGGTGGCTGGAGTCCTTGATGATTCTCTTAGCCTTCCCCCTGCACCGCTTGTTGTAAATGTTCTGGAGGGTGGGAAGCCCCCCTCCAATTGTGCGTTCGGCTGAACGTGTCACTCTTTGTAGTCTGCTATGGTCTTGTGCAGTGCTATTCCCAAACCAGGAGGTGATGGTGCCAGTCAGGATGCTCTTTATTGTACATGAGTAGAAGTTCTTAAGGATCTTCTGACTGACTTGGAACTTCCTTAGGCGCCTGAGGAAGTAGAGGCGTTGTCGTGCCTTCTTCACAATACTGTCAATGTGTGTGGTCCATGTCAAGTCCTCGGATATGTGGGCTCCGAGGTACTTGAAACTGTTCACTCTCTCAACCGGTGCCCTGTCGATGCTGAGGGGGCTGTAGTCCTTGACCCCCGACCTCCTGAAGTCCACAATCATCTCTTTTGTTTTGCTGACGTTCAGGGAGAGGCAGTTCTCCTGACACCACTGCAACAGATTCTCTACCTCTTCCAGGTAGGCCCTCTCGTCGTTGGCAGAGATCAGGCCCACCACTACTGTGTCATCAGCAAATTTGATGATTGTGTTGTTGTTCTGCTGTGCCACGCAGTCATGTGTGTACAGGGAGTAGAGGAGGGGGCTCAGAACACAGCCCTGGGGGGCCCCTATGTTGAGCGTGATGGATGAGGAGGTGCAGTTGCCTGCTCTTACCACCTGGGGTCTGCCCGTCAAGAAGTACAAGACCCACTGGCAGAGGTCATAGTTCAAGCCCAGGTCCCTGAGCTTGGCTATGAGTTTGGAGGGGACTATGGTATTGAATGCTGAGCTGTAGTCGATGAACAGCATTCTCACATAGTTCCCCTGCCTCTTGTCCAGGTGTGATGCTGCTGTGTGCAGCACATGGGCTATGGCGTCCTCCGTGGACCTGTTAGGGCGGTATGCAAATTGCAGGGGGTCCAGGTTGATGAATGAATGAATGAAAACTTTATTTAACAGATTGCAGAATGGGTACAATACAGTACGGCTCAATACACACAATTGTTAAGGGGATGCAGACCTGAAAAAGACGTTTGTCTTGTTTCCATCAGGGTCCCCCATTTTCAATTCATATAGACATTTATGACATACACAACATACATGACATTTTTGGCATAGGGACATATAGGTATTTAGTACTGATACATTTGTGACATAAACGGTATTCAAATATACAGTACTGTTACCCCTAGATCCTGACAGAGTATATACATATGATGGGGAGGGGACTGTACATTAGGATGGGGTGGGTGGGTGGGAGGGAAATATCCATACGGCGGGGAGGGAATATATACATGCAGTGGGGAGGAGACTGTCTATTAGGAGGTGGGGGGGGTTTTGGGCATTTACGATGGCCAGTTTCAAATTGCAGCCTCCCGTAGGTGCTCTTTAAGAGCAGTTTTGAATGTGGGTAGGGATTCACATTCCTTTACAGCTTTGTGTAGGGCGTTCCACATTGATGTGGCATAATTGCAAAACGTGTTTAGTCCCTTGTTTGAGCCGAATCTGGGTTTAACATGATTTGTTGAGCTTCCTCTGGTGTAGTGGTTGTGGTATTCACTGACCTTTG
>NC_140165.1:268389666-268433883 GCF_963971535.1 Notolepis coatsorum
TTAGACCAAGAATAACATGAATTCGTAAACCGATTAATATTCCCTTCTGAAGACCGGTCTGATCCGGTTCCTTGTCGGAGGCCTTTGGAGTCTGATTATTAAGCCATAACAGTCGCACTGAGATGAACATGTTAAAGTACGAGCAGCAAGAAGCAGTGAACACAACGCATGAAGGAGCAGACAGCAGTGTATTCACAGTGGCCTCACAGACCTTATCAATTCATGCGTTTCTGTCAATTTATACTGCTCTATGCTTCTTTATGCAGTTATGCTCCTTCACGCTCATTTGTGAAATCATATCGCTGTTGTGAAATGATCACTGATGTCACACAGAAACCCTCTCGTCTCCAGGAACTCTGCTTCTCTGGATTTAAAGGGATGTTTCACTTTAGTAGAACTTGTCAAAAGTCGATTTAAAGGCATCTACAAAGTAAGTTAGTGATCCTGTCACCCCTCCCCATTCACTTCCATTCATTTTGGGGGACTGGGTCTAAATATCATACTTTTCAATTATAAACAAACAATACAGCAATGTTATTCTGTGTATTATATTTTCAAAGGTACTTGTTTTATTTTGTGGGTAAGATTTCTTATTATATATCAATAGTAATTGACACCGAAATGTCATTCCGGTAAGAAGCAGGAGCTGAAACAACGACATCCAATCAAATGAACGACCAACCCTCTAGCGACACGCGTGCGTACACCAAGGCCTGCCGCAAACACATAGCAGCCTGCTAGCTACCTGGCTGAGGAGGCATCCTGATCAGTGGCGATTTTACGCACATGCCCCCCCTGAAATCTCAGGTGCCCCTGAGGTGCCACTCCAGACTTTTAAAAAAAATTTAAAAAATTAATAAAAAAAATATAACCCTAACTAACCTTACTGTCATCATGCACTTGTCCTAATATACTAACCTACACTGTAGCACTCAACACTTTGATGAACATTGTTACTCAGCTGATAGAGTTGTGCCCTTCCTGATGACTTGTCGCTTTGGATAAAAACGTCAGATAAATGACTAAATGTATGTGCCCCGATTGTGCCCCTGCCCTAAATTACTAAATGTATGTGCCCCGATTGTGCCCCTGCCCTAAATTACTAAATGTATGTGCCCCGATTGTGCCCCTGCCCTAAATGACTAAATGTATGTGCCCCCATTGTGCCCCTGCTCTAAATGACTAAATGTATGTGCCCCCATTGTGCCCCTGCCCATATTGGCGCAAGCTGATGCAAATTTAAACCAGTCCGTGGCACTCTGGTTACAGTAGTTACACAGGGGACTATAATTTGCCGGTGCAGAAGGAATAAAGGATACATAATCTCTCAAGTTCAATGTGGGTTCTTCTGAACCGGTCACAGCTGATAGAAATTATTGACAACCATTGTAGGTGTAGCCAAGGAGCGCATTTTGACTGCTTCAAGAAGCAACCCTTGACAACTCCAGCGCTGATTGCTTGTTTATTATTTGTTTATTAGCAAAGGATCCCCATTAGCTGACGCCGAGACGTCAACTAGTCTTCCTGGGGTCCAAGACAACATTAAAACATTACAACATATACATTGCAATTAAAACATAATACAATTAAAACATAGCAAGACATACCAAATAAGGAAACACAACATAGCAAGACGTACCAACTGAGGAACCACAACAACATTAACACACAACATATTATGTCTAAATATGTACATCAACGGTAACATATTGCATATCTCAGCATTGTCAATATTGGCTACATGTAAGATTTTAATTTATTTTTGAAGCTTGCTACACCTCTTATGTCACGTATGTCACTTGGAAGATAATTCCATGCCCTAATAGCCCTATATAAAACTGTTCTTTGCATACTGTTAGTGTTTGTATGGGGTAGAATAATCTGCCCTGTACTTGCCCCTCTGGTAAAATGCATGTGCACATTTGAGGCGTAAATTATTTTATCCGTGATATATTTAGGACTGTGGGTTGTGATCACTTTATGAAAACAAATTAAAAGGTTGGCAGAAAGTCTTTTCTCAACACTCCTCCAACTAAGACGTCCATGCATTTGAACAACACTAGTCCTATATGAACAACCAAGAACGAGTCTTGCTGCCTTATTTTGTACCACTTGTAACCTATTTAGCGACTGCTTTGAAGCAGAAGCCCACACTACAGAACAGTAATCCAAGTGGCACAAAACCAAAGCACAAACAATCTGATTAAACAGTGCAAATGGAAGGAATGGTGCACATTTCCTGGCAGTAGCAATAGCTCTACCCATTTTAAAAACAGTTTTGTTTATGTGATCAGACCATGATAAAGTACTATCAAGCCAAAGGCCTAGAAGCTTCGTTTTTTCAACCTGATGTATAGGTTGACCTGCAATTTGTAGAACCAATGTAGGTTTACGTGCCAATCTTTGATTGGTCCCAAAAAGCATACAAACAGTTTTTGATATGTTAAGCACCAGCTTATTTGTTTTTATCCAGTCATATAAAATGTCCAATTCACCAGCCAAAACCTGATTGAGCTCAGAGTTTGTAGCTGCAGCATAATAAAGGGTTGAATCATCAGCATATAAAGTCAGACTAGCCTGATGAATAGAAAAGGGCATATCATTAGTAAAAATAGAAAATAAGAGGGGCCCCAGGCAACTCCCCTGTGGGACACCGCATTCTAACCCTCTACTGCCTGACAAAGCACCATTAAAATAGACCCTCTGAGACCTCGAGGACAAATAACTCCTAAAAAATTCAATTGCTGAGTTATTAAAACCATAGCAAATGAGTTTTTGTATTAAAAGATTGTGATCAATCACATCAAATGCGGCACTGAAGTCTAACATAATAGCACCCACCAGCATTGAACTATCGATAGCTGAAAGCCAACTATCAGACATTTGTGTCAAAGCAGTACTGGTCGAATGACCTGCCCTGTATGCATGTTGGTGTACAGTTGTTATGTCATTAGCTGAAAAGTAGGCCTGGACTTGCTCAGACACAATTTTTTCCAGTAATTTACTGAGAACGGGTAAAATGCTAATAGGCCTACTGTTGGGACCTCCAAAAGGTAATTTAGCATCTTTAGGAAGTGGAATGATCTTTCCCTCCTTCCATAACAAAGGACACATGCCACTGATTAAACACCTATTAAAAATGTGACAGATTGGTGCAGAGATATGAGACACAGCTATTCTCAACAATTTGCTATCCAGGTGGTCATTACCAGTGGATTTAGAGACTGGTAGAGAGCGCAATAGCCTATCCACAGTCACAATATCCACCTGTTGGAATTCAAAGACACAGTTTTTATCCTTCATAATGTGTTCTTTTATCAACACATCAGAGTTGTTATTGACAGTATTATCCATTCCCTGCCTAAGCTTGGACACCTTGTTTACAAAATAGTCATTAAAATAATCAGCAATGTGAAGAGGCTTAGTCAGATAAATACCACCTTCTGATTCCACAAACGAAGCCAGGGCAGATTTTTTACCCATGATTTCATTCAGTACATTCCAGAGTTTTTTACTGTCCCTACTGCTTTCTGAGATTTTCTGCTTATAATAGGTTCTCTTACTTAATCTGTTAATTTTAGTAACCTGGTTTCTTAATTTACAGTAATGATTTCTATCTTCAATTAGACCTGATAAAAACGAAATCTTCTTGGCCTCATCTCTTTGCAACATTAAGTCCTTTAAAGAGTTATCAATCCAAGGAGCACATTTCGCTTTGACAGTGAACTTTTTTAAAGGGGCATGTTTGTTCACAATTGTCATTAAATAATCCATAAATATATTTAGAGCTACCTCAGCATCATCTACAGACCTCACATCCTTCCACTGAACTGAACCAAGATCATCAAGAAAAGCCTCCTCACTAAATTTCTTATCGGATCTTGTAAGTACAATTTTAGCCCTGCCCTTTGGTATTTTGGTTCTCCTGGAAACAGCAATAATATTATGATCACTGAAGCCAACTGGGATAGACACAGGTATGGAACACATTTCAGGATTATTAGTATAGATATGGTCTATACATTTGGAAGTGGTGATTCCATGACAATTAACAGATATCCTTGTAGGTAGAGACATAATTTGAAATAATCCACAGGTGTTTGTAATGGATTTAAGCTTGGTACTCAGATAACAATTATCTGAGAGCCAATCAACATTTATATCTCCCAATAAATACAATTCACAGTCTTCTTCAGTAACCCTATCCAACATATCACACAATCTATTGAAGTAACGGCTATCCGAGCTAGGGGGCCTATAACAGCAACCAACCAATATGGGCTTTAGGTGTGACAGCTGTACCTGCAACCAGATGGCCTCAATATCACTGATGTCAATGTCATTTCGTAGTTTTACCGGAAATAGATCACATATATATAATCCCACTCCTCCCCCAAATCGGTTCCTGTCCTTTCTATATAAAGTAAAACCAGCTATAGCCATACTAGAGTTACAGATAGAGTCATCCAAATGCGTTTCTGACACAGCAAGAATATGTATCCTATTAGCCTGTAAGAAGAGAGCCAGCTCATGTGTCTTATTCCTAAGACTACATATATTAATGTGGGCAAAGATTAAGCCCTTAGGTAAATTGCCCATAGACATGACGTATAAAATACCACACATATGTTAAAAAATACTCAAGAAACACCACAACAACCCAGGACACACATACATGGTCATCAGACATCACTTGGAACGGGATGTTGCTTTCAATGAGGATAGTTACCATAGCAACCATCGTCGCGTGTGTACCGTCACAAGCCTGCGCCATTGTTTACTGCAGTCAGAAACACGTTAGCGTCCAGCCTGTGCTTTTTCATCCCCTCCCGTCAGCCAATATGTGATGTCGGAGTTGGGATACATCTGTCCATCGTCGTTGCAATTTGGAAGTGCAACGACGACAGACTGAGAAGCCGGGTGCCCTGCAGATTCAGTCAGAACAACTTCAAGAAGACAAACTTACGGCGGCTAGGTGGCACAGTGGGCAAGGCGCTCGCCACCAACACAGGAGATGCTGGGTTCGAGCCCAGCTCTCGGCGTTGCTACCAGCTTGGCTGGTCGTTCATACTAATACAATTGGCAGTATTAGGGGGTGGGAAGCTGGTGTGTGGGGATCGGACATTGTGAACAGCGACTCCTACAGGTCGGTTGGTGCGCCTGCGCAGTAAAATCAGGAAGCGACGAGGGCGGCGTGTCCCCCCACGCAGACCCTCGCCGCTGAGAGATCGCGCTGTGCAGGTGAAAAGATGCGACGGCTGCCTCCTCGAGTACCGGAGGGGACATGTGATGCAAGGCTTCGTCCACATTGCAGCCGGCTTGTGGGTGTGAGGAGGGGGTTTTGCGGAGCCCAATAGCAAACACAGGAGGAGAGAGAATGGAGCGGTTTAGGGTGTTTTAATAGTTATCCCCAAGCAGACAGAATTACATCCAGAAATACAACTGACAGGAATTGGGAATGTTCTTGGGGTTAGTACAGGT
The DNA here is from genome assembly GCF_963971535.1 of Notolepis coatsorum. Classification (NCBI taxonomy): domain Eukaryota; kingdom Metazoa; phylum Chordata; class Actinopteri; order Aulopiformes; family Paralepididae; genus Notolepis; species Notolepis coatsorum. The sequence goes on from NC_140165.1 coordinate 268,395,148, forward strand.
GCACTCCTTGTGCAGTACGGGAGAATGTTCTTTAGGACAGGTGCACTCCTTGTGCAGTACGGGAGAAGGTAGACACAGGCTGTGTCGGGGGGGTGAGAGCAGGAAATCCTTTGTCAAGCTCCAGGGGTCCAGACGGGCTCGCTGGAACGGAGGTCCTAGGTAGGCAGTTTAACACTGCGACGAGGGATGACAGGATCCGTCAGGTGATATAGGGATGAGGGATGAGGGAATCCCTCACAGCCGCGCTGATTGATGCTCGTCTGGCAACGTGGGAATGCTGCAGCAGGAAGCTGCCCATATGTGGGCGCGGCAGGATGAGGGCAGAGGAAGGCCCGAGCCCTGACCATGACAGGACCCCCACCTCCACAGGCGCCTCCTGGCGACCCTCCAGGCTTGTCAGCGTTATCCCGATGGAAGTCCCGGACGAGGTCAGGATCCAGGATCAACCCGCGGGAGACCCAGCTGCGCTCCTCCGGGCCGTAGCCCTCCCAGTCCATGAGGTATTGGAAGCCGCGGCGACCACCCGGACGATGTAGGCCGGGTGGTCGTCGATGACCAGCGGAGGGGGAGGCTCCGGAGCTGGAGGAGACAGGGGACTGGAGACCACCGGCTTCAACTGGGAAACATGAAACGAGGGGTGAATGCGCATGATGGAGGGAAGCTGGAGTTTGACGACTGAGGGGTTGATAATGGACAGAATTTTATAGGGACCAACAAAACTGGGGGTGAGTTTGCGGGACAAAGACTTGAGCGGCAGGTCCCCGGGACGAGAGCCAAACCATCTGACCTGGTTGATAGTCGGGAGCCGGGGTCCGGTGGCGGTCGGCGAAGCGACGGTTCTGCTCAGCAGAGCAGAGCAGCGTGGCCCTCGTGTCCTCCCATATCCTCCTGCAGCGGCGAAGGTGATCCTGCACCGATGGAACAGCGATCTCCTCCTCCTCTGCAGGGAACAGCGGGGGTTGGTAGCCCAGAGAGGACTCGAAGGGGGACTGACCTGTGGCCGCGGAGGACAGAGAGTTGTGGGCGAAATTGAAGCTGGCGAAGAACAGTGCACAGCGTGCCTGGCGGGAGTTCAGGCGCTTGGCCGTCTGGACATAGGCGAGGTTCTTATGGTCAGTCCAGACCAGAAAGGGGATCTCTGAGCCCTCCAGCCAGTGCCTCCATTCCTCCAGAGCCAGCTTGACTAACAGGAGCTCCAGGTTCCCAATGTCATAGTTGACCTCCGCTGGGGTCAGGCGGCGAGAGAAGAAGGCGCAGGGATGCAGTCTCTGGTCCACCTCCACCACGAACTGGCGGGACGCGTCCGGCTGGACGAGGATGGGCGTGGAGGTGAAGCGCCGGCGCAGCTCGGCGAAGGCGGAGTCCACTCTGTCAGACCAGACGAAGGGCACGGAAGGCGAGGTGAGTTGGGTGAGGGGTGCAGCGACCCGGCTGTAGTCCCTGATGAAACGCCGGTAGACGTTAGCAAACCCCAGGAAGCGTTGGAGCTGCTTGACGTTGGTGGGACGGGGCCAGTCGGACACCGCCTTGATCTTCTCGGGGTCCGCCCGGATCGTGCCGCCCTCGATGATGTAGCCGAGGAACCCGATGGAGGAGACGTGGAACTCACACTTCTCCGACTTGACGAACAACTTGTTCTCCAGTAGGCGTTGGAGGACCGGCGGACATGCTGGACGTGCTCCTCCATAGAGCGGGAAAAAATCAGAATGTCTTCCAGATAAACAAAGACAGAGCGGTTAAGGACATCACGGAGAACGTCATTGACAAGGGCCTGGAAGACAGCAGGGGCGTTGGTCAACCCAAAAGGCCTTACCTTGTACTCGAAGTGACCGAGCGGGGTCTTAAAGGCCGTCTTCCACTCGTCTCCCTCCCAGACACGGACAAGGTGATAGGCATTTCTGAGTTCGAGCTTCGAGAAAATGGTGGCACCTTGCAGGGGTTCGAAAGCAGAGTTAATCACTGGCAGGGGGTACTTGTTCTTGACCGTGATGTTGTTGAGACCCCGGTAGTCAATACAGGGGCAAAGGGAGCCATCCTTCTTTGACACAAAAAAGAACTCTGCGCTGACAGGAGAGGAGGAGGGGGTAATAATGCCTGAGGCCAGGGACTCGTGGACGTATTTCTCCATGGACTCCCTCTCTGGGGGTGAGAGGTTAAACAGGCGACTAGCGGGGAGCGTAGCTCCCGGGAGCGGATCAATAGCACAGTCGTACTGGCGATGAGGTGGCAGGGAGAGAGCCTGTTGTTTACTAAAAACAGCCTCTAAATCGTGATAAATTGGAGGAACAGTCGAAAGGTCAATAGGTTCGTTGGGAACGGGAGAACCAGCGACTCCCAGTGGCGACCGAGCCGACCGTAGACAAGAGGCGTGGCAGTGAGCACTCCAGCTCGTGACTGAGCCCGTTGGCCAGTTTATTACAGGGTTGTGTAGCTTTAGCCAAGGCATGCCTTGAACGATGGGATTATGGGGGGAATTAGTGACGTGGAAACGGATGTCCTCGCTATGATTCCCTGAGAGTTGGAGGCGGAGAGGCGTGGTGTGGCGGGTTATTCGCGAGAGCAACCTCCCTTTTAGACCTTGAGCATCGTGGGGTATTGGCAAGGCGTCGGTGGCAATGTGGAAGCGGGACACTACCCCGGCGTCAATGAGGTTTTCGTCTGCGCCTGAGTCGACCAGCGCGGACAGAGGGAGCGATTGACCATTGTGATAAAGCGTGGCACTGAATTGCATGTTTGGACCGGAGCTGGGAGCATAATTAAGGCTCGTACATGCACCCAGCGTCACTGTAGAGCCCCGTTGTTAAGGCGAACCGAGCATGAAGCGATGGAGTGGCCGAGTTGCCCGCAGTACAAACATGCCCCTGTCCTGAGTCTGTGACGGCGAGAGCGGAGAGGGAGGCGAGAACGGTCGAGTTCCATAGGCTCCGAGTCTTCGGCTCTGCGGCTCTGCAGCGGCACACTGTTGACTCCGCGCTCCGGGTCTGCGGCTCTGCGGCTCTGCAGCGGCACACTGTTGACGGCGCTAGTTCTTTCACGACGGCGTTCGCGAAGGCGCGTGTCCAATTCTCTGGCTAAGTTAATCAACTCGTCAAGGGAAGATGGCTTCTCCTTAGACGCCAATTCATCTTTTAGGACGTCGCTGAGGCCTTGGCGGAAAGCCCCTCGTAACGGCGTGTCATTCCACTCGGAACCCGCTGCCAGGATACGGAATTCAATTGCGTACTCGCTCACGCTGCGATGACCTTGGCGGATTGTAAACAAGGCGGCAGTACTATCCGATCCCCCGGGGGGATGGTCGAAAACCTTTCGCATGTCGCCGACATAAGCAGAGTACGAATCGCAGAGGGGGGAACTACTGAAGTGGAGGGCGGTTGCCCATTCTAGCGCGGGACCCGTGAGCAAACCAGACAGGTAGGTTTGTGGCTGTTGCCCAAATACTAATGAACATTGGAAAAGAAAGGCACGATACTTAGAGACGTCTCCGCTATAACGTTCTGGTGCAGGAACATGGGGCTCCCTGTGCGGGAATACAACATGTGGGGATACAACAGGTGGGGCGTCTAGCTGGGCAGTGACGTATGCATCAAAACGCTCACATTGTCTTTGTCGCTCCACAGAGCTGAGCGTGAGGGCGCCGAGTTGGGCAATGGTTTCGTCCAGTATCTGTGAGTGTTGGTTTACCAGAATGGCGTGTCCATTGACGGCGGCCTGGATATTGTTGCTCCATTACCCGACCTCCTGTGGTGCTGGGTCCGACATTTGGTCGCAGTGTTCTGTGAGGAGGGGGTTTTGCGGAGCCCAATAGCAAACACAGGAGGAGAGCGAATGGAGCGGTTTAGGGTGTTTTAATAGTTCTCCCCAAGCAGACAGAATTACATCCATAAATACAACTGACAGGAATTGGGAATGTTCTTGGGGTTAGTACAGGTGCACTCCTTTTGCAGTACGGGAGAATGTTCTTTAGGACAGGTGCACTCCTTGTGCAGTACGGGAGAAGGTAGACACAGGCTGTGTCGGGGGGGTGAGAGCAGGAACTCCTTTGTCAAGCTCCTGGGGTCCAGACGGGCTCGCTGGAACGGAGGTCCTAGGTAGGCAGTTTAACACTGCGACGAGGGATGACAGGATCCGTCAGGTGATATAGGGCCTGCTTGATGAGGGAATCCCTCACAGCCACACTGATTGATTCTCGTCTGGCAGCGTGGGAATGCTGCTGCAGGAAGCTGTCCATATATGGGCGCGGCAGGATGAGGGCAGAGGAAGGCCCGAGCCCTGACCATGACAGTGGGAGGCATGGCCTAACAACGTTCGAGACAGGGGAGGGTAGAATTGGACAACACGAAATTGGGGACGGGAGAAAAATAGATAAATGGGGAGAAAAAGTTGATCAAAAAAAGAAGACAAACTTACCTCACTGCTTTCATGTTCAACCCAGATTTGGCTCAAACAAAGGACTAAACACGTTTCACAATTATGCCACATCAATGTGGAATGCCCTACCCACACCCGTAAAAAAATTTAATCCCACCTTCAAAACCGCTCTCAAAGAAAGACAAAGAGCACCTGGCCCCCGTAAATGTCTAAACCCCCCCTCCCACCCACCCACCCCCTACGAAATAATGTACAGTTTCCTCCCCCTCATATGTATATATTTTCTGTTAGGATCTCTATTTAACAGTACTGTATATTTGCATATCTTGTATATCACAAATGTAACAGTACTGTATATATATCATGTAGATGTATGTTATAAATGTCATGATATATATCTATGTTGTCGTGTATGTCATAAATGTCATTATGAATAAAAAATTGGGGAACCTGATGTAAACAAGACGAAAGCCTTTCTCTGGTCTGCATCCCCTTAACAATCGTGTGTATTGGCCGTACTGTATTGTACTCATTCTGCAATCTGTTAATAAAGTTTTCAATCAATCAATCAAAAAACGTCAGAGCCGGACATCAAAGAGTCAATTATAGGTTGCTATACATGCCTGTACAGAAGATATGTATATATGTCTCAAATTAATAATAATCCATAATGCTGGTTAGTTACAGAGCAGGGGACACAAACAGGCTGGATAAGCTGGTCAGGAAGGCCAGCAGCGTGGTTGGGGTGGAGCTGGACTCCCTAACGAGGGTAGCGGAGAGGAGGAGCCTTGCTAAGCTCCAGGCCATCAGGGAAAACCCCTCCCACCCTCTATACAGCGACTTGGCTGACAGGAGGAGCATGTTCAGTGCCAGGCTCACACTACTAAAATGCAGCACTGAACGGCACAGGAAGTCCTTCATTCCAACAGCCATCAGACTATACAATGCATCACTGTGCCTCATAGCATCACTGAGCACAAAGTGACAGTTACCATCTTCCTGGACTCTTAGTTTTGAAACAGCACTGTGCAATATTACACCTGCTGTAGACTGTGGTAAATTATCAAAATGAAACATTACTGTTCCTCAAGGTCTACAATTCTACGGGACGAATCCGAGTGGTAAGAGGTATAGGAAACAGAAGCTGTACTTTTATATCTGGCCAAGTCAATATAGGTTAAAGAGTGCAAACCGACTATACAATGTTAAATATTCAATAAGACTTCAGTTAGAATCAATTATGTCTCTCTCGCTCCAACTGTAAATGGCACCTTCCCCCTCCACACATATATTCTACAGGAGACCACAATGTAATTTAAATACCACCAGGTTCTGGCTGCTAGAAAGTAAAGAATTAACCAGATGGCTGTTGACCAAACCTTCCCCCACAATGGATTCATTGTGATTGATTAGGCCAACTGTAAATACTCTAGACCATATTTAGGCCTGGAGACAAGATAAAGTTATCAGTTCAACAGTGCATCTGTTTACAGAACCTAACAAAAGGTCATTCAGGAAACCAACTGTAAGAATAGGTGATTAGCTCACAGCCAATCTTTATGGGTCCAACCTCAAAGAAGAGGGCACCTTGTCGCCTTCTAGCCACAGGAACTCCTTTGTAATTAATTGCCTAAACTAGTTAACTAAACTATAAAGTATTATGTATTGAAATTAGACTAGACCGGTTTAGATTATTGTATGGATCAGTTTGAGACTAAACAAGATACGGATTGATCTTTTAAAAGTTAAGTTCTGTGTCGGTATGGCTTGCTCAGCACCTGTCTGCATATATCTCGCTTCAGCGTATATACACTGAATAAAACATTCCACCATGTACCTTTACATGCCAGCATTCATCTGACCACACCCCCATCCGCTTACCTACAAAAGCAGGGGTGGGGCCACACACTCATCTCCTTCTCAAATTTCATCCACAGGAAGTGCCTGCTCACATGCCCACTTGACGTGGAGAAAAATATTTAGTCTGAGGAAAGGAAAACAGGAACAAGGAGATACATTGACATCATATCTTTATTTTCTCTCTCACTATTTTCGAGAAAAAACAGCGATATTGTCTTCGTTACTGGAGTGTCTGGATCATTCCGACCTTCAGCGGCTTTTTCGTATTAGGAGCTCACGCCGCTGACATGCTTCCCAGCTACAGTCATCCTTGCTGCGGCTGGATGGGGTTACCCTCCGGCAACACAGCTGGACTGTAGGACGCACCGACTGTTGTGAGAAGCGGTTGTTTCCAGCTTGGGTACGTACTGTTTTGCTTGCGAGCTCTGGTTGTTGGTGATGCTGTGGGGGTTAGCTAACAATTTACAAAACGCCGACTCCAGGCTAGGGTCCTCTGCTCGGCTTAAACGGCGGTTGGAGGATCTTGGTCTGACGCCCATGATGGTTAATCTAGTGGGCCGCGACTAGGTTCTGGTGATCCCAGGATTCTCGAGCGGATGCTTCTCTGTCCCGTGCAAGCCCCATCTTTCATATACAAATGAAAGTATACCCTAACGAGGAAATGTGGGCATAGGATCTTCTTTATCGGGAGTTCCATGCTCAAAGGGCCCCGCTGTATGTCTGGATCACCGTTGACAACTGTGTTCTGACATTTCTTTTTCTTTTCCCTGTTAGGGGAGGGATTGGGACAGCGGCCTGTGTGAAGTGTGGCTTGTTATGTCATTGTGTACAATTCAGGTGATAGCTGCTTAGCTTGCGTGCTAGTTTGTGGACTACTGTGTTAGCCAGTCAGCTGTTAGCTGCGCAGCTGTTAGCTGCGGCGTTAGCTCGCTGTGTTTACCAGGCTAGTAATCGTTAGCTTGTTGCTATCAGCCGAATGGCTGTTAGCTTAATGCTACACTGTTGAACGTTTTCTGTGACTATAACATGCCTTAAACACTCTGACTACGACGTCATCTTTGACAGAGGATGTTAGTCGAACCTACCAGGAGCCCGGCCGGCGAGGACTGCGTCAACATGGAGAACCGTAGCGGCTGGGTGGCGCAGCGACGCTGCCCTTGTCGTCAACACAGGAATGCTGTGTTCAACGTCGGTGCCCCGTTAGCCAGATTGCAGTTCGCTTGGCCTGCGCTCAGGGTAGGAAGGTCCCAACCGGACCTTAAACACTTCTTCTTTCCTTCCCTTCTAAATGTTTTGTAATAACGATGTTTTCCAAAACGGGTGTTGCTGCAATACATTGAGGATACAACGCGTGTTGTGTGTGAATTGTCTTGTCACTGGTATGGCTTCTCTCTCCATAGAAATCGGGTTGTTGCTTTACATGTGTAAAAATTATCTGGTTAGTTGTGTTGAGAACATGTGTGTTCATGTACCGTTAACTCACAACTAAGGGAGTTAATTAACCTATAAAGCTATGCTTAGTGACATATGAGTGAAGAATGAATTATTTTCTCAGCCTGTAATGACAATGAACAGTGTGTTCACATATTAACAGGGTTACCTGTTCAACTTGGCCGTATCAAGGGTAAGGTAGGAGGGGTGATCCCCCCGGTTTCCCTGGGGCTTCCCCACCCTCCTCTCAGACATGTTGTTTACAATATATTGTGTCACTGTGTTTGTGGGGATACGATGTAACCCTTAGCTTAATTGCTGGGGTTGTGCTAATCGCTTGAGAAACTATATTTTCCTAAAGAAAAGATTGTTTGGTCGCTTATCGTGTGTGCTTAGCAAGGCCTGTGGCCAATACATAATCGAGGATTCTGTATTCTCTTGTTATGAAAAACGGCGTTCCTCTGTAGCAAGAGTGTACTTGCCGTTTTTTGTTGTGATAAAGGGTTGTGTGTGTCTTGTGATCTACAACTGGGTTAGGTTTGGCCACAGAAGCACATGTGTAAGTCTGGTACCGGGGCTCTTAAGGGGGCCCTCTCTATTCTGTGTTTTTTCCTTAGTAAAAATCAGATAGCAGGTTAGCACATGAGCTGTGTGAAGCTGTTAGACACTTCATGTAGCTGACTATGACTGTGTCATGCTCTTTTTTGTCATTACATCGTATCATGGGTGTGGGGTCGTAAAGGGGTGAACTGGTAATCCTTGCCTCCCCCTTTTTGATTGGTCAGGGGTTAAAACCTCCTGTCCTTCAAGGTTCCTGTCACGTTGCTGTTCGGCACGTTACAGGGTAAGAGGGAGGGGGGGGGGGAGGGAGTTTCCTGGTCCCACGCCCTGGAAGATTGGGCGTGTGCACCGCAGAAATTCCCCCGCCATAGAGTACGTCACTGTCTGTTGGTAAGACTTCTGTGAGTTGTTCAGGTCCCTGTGATGGATCTGTTTCAGGGAGTTGTCATAGCTCCTTCTCACGAAGCTCCTCCTCGAACCTTCTGGGAGTTAGGACTCTCCTTCCCTGTGAGGGAGCCTCCTCAGAGTTCAGAGCCTCCTCCTCAGATTGTCAAGGTGGGTAGAACTTCAAAAAGGAGTTCTGCTCTATTGTGTGTGTGTATTCGATTCAATTCGATTATTGAGTGTGTATTGGTTCAGTGCCTCCTCCTCGGAGAGCCTAACCCAAATATTACATAGCTCAATGTGGCAATATATTCTTTTCAATCTATACAGCTTGCGTGGGATGTCTCTCTGGGGATTTCCATCTCCTCCCTATGGCGAGGATGGTGGGATGTAAAAATGTAAACAATTTTTACCCTCAGCTGCGTCACGTGGGATTCATGTCAGTCTGTGTTTCTTTCTTTTTTGAATAAAAAGAGGAAGGTACATGAAGCACAACGGCTCCATGTCGTTCTCCCAGGCGACTTGGAGGAACAATGTCTGGTGTCTTGCTAGACTATCCATTGATGTGTTTGGGTCTCGACGCATACATAGTGCTGGCTCGGGGTGTTTCTGTTAAGAATCACACAGGGGCTAAGTGCTCCTTGGTTGCTTGTTAAAACAGCGTTTTTATAGGGCAACTGGGATGGAGTTTTGTCTCTTCCGAGCGCCAGTTTACTAGGTTGTCTCGATGAATTCTCGTTCATATCTGGGGGATGTTAACGGAATAGATCAGAACATCAGTAGAGGGGTCTCACGCCCTTGGGGTGGGCCACTGAGCACGGTCCAAATAGGACCGTCTGGGTGGCGCCCTCTTTTCATGTTTTAGATCGACACGCATACCTACCCCCTCTTCTGGAGTGGGCAGGTTGGCGTGGTTAGGACACAGGACTGGTCTGGTCGCACTGGTCCAGGTCAGTTAACCCGTTGTCCGCCGGGGATGCAGATCTGCTGTTCTGGTACCCTGAGGGTGTGCTTTTTTCGGGGGGGAAATGCCGGGTCGGTCCGGGTGTCACTGGGTTAGGCGCTATGGAGACCCTTTGTTGGGTACATGTTGTACTCTGCACTATCATAATGGCTTATGGCCATACCAACCTGTACACGCCCGATCTCGTCCGATCTCGGCCGCTATGCAGGTTCGGTCCTGGTTAGTACTTGGTTGGGAGACCGCCTGGGAATACCAAGTGCGGTGTGCTTAGGGTTGGTTCTCCATTCTTTTCGCTCCTCTCTCACGCGTGGCGAAGAGGGGGCTGTTGGGGTGGTCTTGGACCTCCTCTGGTAACCCTGTGCTTCCCGGGCCCAGTCCGAAGTAAAGTTTCGTTGATACCGTAGGCCTGGGATAACCCTTTTTTGAAAACTGAAACACTTGTACTGCGGTATAGCCAGTGTATAGCCGCAGGTGTGTTTTGGAGTTTTTTTCTTTAGGGGTTATAGGAACAACCACCGTCTGTACAGAGAGGGTGGTTGATTCCCTGGTGTGTTGGACCAGAGTCAACTCCCTGGTTACCCGGTTGAGTGTGCCCCTGCACGTTCATGACGTCTGCCAATCATTTCAGCCTTCTCTGCCTCAACCCCTCTGGGTGGTTTTTTTTTAATGGAGGCTTCGTCATGGTGATCAACAACGCCAGCATACGCCCCTCCTGCCGGGGGGGCTGTTTTCAGCTGACTCCTTTGGCGCCTGTCTCGTCCACAGTGCTCCAGGCTCAGGTTACAGCCTGTTGCCTGGTTTCCCCGGTGCGCTGCCTGCTTCCGTTGGTTAACATTTTGAGTGCTTACGGCCATGCTGACTGCCTGTTCTGCAGGGTCAGTGTGCCAGACGGTGTGCTATTGGGGGGAAAGGGCCCGCTCTTGGAGGGGCCTTATCCGAATACGCTGGCGATGTGGGGGGCGGTGTCACTAAGTGGCCACCTGGTGGGGTCTTGATGCCTGGCGTCATTGACCTCTCCGGGCCCCCTTTTTCAGGGGATCCAGTCCCTTCAGTGGGTCTGGGTCTCCCTTCGCGCTCCACTGCTACGGCCTTGCCACAGGGTTGGGTTTGCTCTTGACCCTGTGATTTTGGGGCAGTAACAAGGTTGTTCCTTCCGTTCGTTCCCGGGTGGCATGCGGGTTGTGCGTGTGTGTAGTCGTGGGGTCAAGCCACGGTCTGCTCACCCTGTGCGTTGAGTTGCTTGAGTGCCTCTTCGCACATTCGGATCTGTCGCCCTCCCGTGAACCTCCAATAGGGGGGGTATCCTCCATTAGGGAGGGTCGGGGGGGCTCGGTCGCTCCCTGGTCTGATGGTTGTGGGGGGCCTCAGTGGGGTACATTTGTCGGGCTATGGCTCCGCTCAGCCCCTGTTATGCAGACAGGTGCTGAGCAAGCCATAACGACACAGAACGAAGGGTTATGTATATAACCCAGTTCTGTGAGTTATGGTGCGCTCAGCACCTGGACGCCGCTGCGGCCCTTGATTTTTCATTGTGGTGAAATTTGTTGGGAAGGAGATGAGTGTGTGGCCCCACCCCTGCTTATGTAGGTAAGCGGATGGGGGTGTGGTCAGATGAATGCTGGCATGTAAAGGTAGATGGTGGAATTTTTTATTCAGTGTATATACGCTGAAGCGAGATATATGCAGACAGATGCTGAGAGCACCATAACTCACAGAACTGGGTTATATACATAACCCTTCGTTAAGCTACAAACTATATTATTAAATAAGATTAGAAATTACATTAAGAGGCTGAGTATTTGAAAAGGTTAAAACTAAGTCAAAGATACTACTTTAGAATAGATAAAATACAATAAGCATGGTTAAAGATCAATAATAGGTTTAAATATATATTTAGAAGGCCCAGGAACTCAAGAAAAGACTGTTAGAAACTGTCTAGTCAAAATAAAGAATAATCTCTAAGTTTGAAGACAATAAAAGCATGACAAAGTACTTTTAGTTGTTAAATTAGGAAGCAACTCATGGGTTATTTCTGTTCAGGAGAGACGGCCCGTTAAAACTGGAATCTTCCATATAAGGAGGAAAACTGGTGACAAAATGGCGTCGGGTACTATCCCCAAAATGGTCCCCGCCTAGCTTAGCCAATCGTCACTAGGCGACGCAGCAAGAGGGCGGGCTGTTTGTCTTTAAATACAGGAACTGGCGGAGAGAGAAGAGAGCAGAAGGAAAACAAGCGCACCCCAGGCGATTGATGAGACCAGTGTTGCCAGGGACAACCAGCACAACAAAGAGATGGCCGCGTGTTGCCAGGCCGACCTGAATCAACAAACCGGAGAAGACTTTTCTGATCTCGCAGAAGCATAGCAGAGGCTTGAACAATAACTTTGTGAACATTTAGGGAATCCAGCTTGTATCTTGTCAATATGGGAGCAGCTGGAAACCACTTTTAGAATAAGATCTGAGGCTTTTTATTGATGAATAAAAACAGATCTTCTGGTTGGAACCGAGCGCTCTCGTCCGTGCCTAATTCCTTCAAGCCAAACCAATTGAATGAATGAACAACGTGTCTTCAACGCAGAGAAAAGGAAATTCCACTATACGAGTTAAGAAAACGATCGATTAGAGATACGTTACATACATCAGAGATACGTTAAGACCTCAGTATATTTTTACTGTATTTATTTACTGTATATTGTATATATCTCTCCATTTATCAAACTCAGCCCGTGCTTGAGCATTAGCATCTGCAGCTAATGTATCTGTCCCCATTAGCATAACCCATAGTCTTTTAGCTTTTAGGAAGTGCTCCATCTGAAACTTCCAGTTGCCCAGTTCTCTGGTCCGCTCAGCCGGTCAATAAACAGCTTGTCATCCATTGTGAAATCCCACATTACTGTTCATCTCACACAAAACTCTGTGTATCTTCTTAGCGTCGATCTTGGCCCATAACCTGTTGTATATTTACCAAAGCTTGTTGCACCATACAGCATTTACAAGCAGAGGTGGTATTTAGTGATAGTGCCATCCAGTGGTAAAAGTACTACAAGAGAAAGGTCTGATCTGCTAATGAGTGGTAATTTACTTGGAGAAGTAAATAGTTGTCTGACAGCAGTGGAGGCAATAAAATATTATGTATGTACCTTGCATTCATGAAATACTTGAATCCCTTTCATGTCATGGGGCAGCTTGATAATTGAGTGAGAAAACACTTGTTTAAAATACTTTTTGATTTGTAACCAGTTGTATAAATGCAAATAAGCACAGCACTGGTGGCAATACAATATTTGAAACGATGCATGTACCTTTCACTCACATGCAAATACTTGAATTAATATGAATGAATAATGTCATGCCATGGGGCAACTTGATAGAGTGATACAATTAATTTAGTTTATTATTAATTGAATTTATTGAGTGATAAAACACTTAAAAATACTTGTACAGCACTATGATGGCTGCTCTGCTCCTGGTATCCAGTCCAGTGGCCTTGCTGCGTCTAGTATTTTACCAACAAACTTGCATTTTTCCGCGATCTGATTGGCCACTGACGTTTCTGGTCATGTGACATCTGCGCCAATCGCGTGACGCCTGTTGCTGCGCCTATTTCGGCCACTAACAGCCTGCAAACTACCTAACGCCTAGTTCTATCACTGGTTAAGCTTAGGCGACTCTTTCGAAGTTGGTTAAGGTTTTTTCTCTGAAATGCAATGGAGTAAAAGTACAAAGTATACAAACCTAATAATACTTGAGTATAGTACAAATCCCCCAAAACAATACTTAAGTATTGTAACAAAGTACAATTACTCAAGTACTTTACACCCCTGGCGGTAAGCATAAAGGAAGTTGGGTTTATCTAGACAATGCAAGTTTGTTGGTAAAAGACTAGACGCGATTGGTCTTGTGCAACACTAGAAAGCGGGGATCTTTGATTAAACACCTGCTATCAGAAGAATAGACAGTCAGATCCGCATTATGCTGTGGTTAATATTTTCACTCTGTTTTGAATTTGATGCAAATTTGCAATGCATGAGGGTCATCCTTTTGGCTGCATAAAGCAAGCATTTGTTGACTCTCATGTTGATAAGAGTATTAACACTTGAAAAAGATCTGTTTAAGGTAGATTGAGAACAGATACAAAATATGCAATTTACAGCCTTAGTTGAAATGCGTTATATCTTTGAAAAATTATATTTTTATACATCGGTGGTAGATTACAATCAATTGTATTGTCATCATACAGCACAAGTACAGTACAACGGAAATAAGTTTAGCATCCAACCAGAGTGCAAATGTAACAGTTAAGTGCAATAGTAATATACAATGTACAGGTGATTAACCTCTTAACCCCTTAAAGGAACACACCAACTTTTGGGGAAATTCGCTTATTTGCCATCTACCCTGGAGTTAGACAAGCAGATACATACCAGTTTCTTCTCTGTGCATGCAGTAGGCTTAGTGAACAGCCGCACCATTAGCCTAGCTTAGCATAATTCACTGGAAGTAGGGGTGCCAGTGTAGCCTAGTTCCCAACAGTCACGAAATACCCTCCAAATACAACTCCTAAACTTTCCTGTAAACATGTTGTGACCTGTGTATTTACCATGTGGAAACAAAATAATACAAAATTTGACATTTTCATTTTCTAAACAGATATATACTCTACTATTTTAAGTAAAATAGGGTATGTATCTGCTGTCTGCTGTATTTCATTCACAGTTTTTGCTGCCCTGTCAGGGGCACCTGGTGGTACTAAATCCAGATTGAACTCTGCCATTGGAAAGGGGAGATTTGGCCCGATCCATAGATGTCTGACTTGGCCATAATAAGGTCATTTATAGGCTTGATATTCTATATTCTATATTGATATTTCAAATTGCATGGGTCCGGATGGCAAAACCAGTACCGTATCTACAAAACCACCTGTAAATCATCTGCCCTTTATTCATTTGCTTAGATTGTTTGTACACTTGGTGTAATTTCAGGTACTTTTGTATAATGTCCATAGCTCCGCCATTTTTACCAGATTTAGACGTTCACAGAAAGGTAAAGAAACAATATATGTTGTATTTTATGGCAATGACGTTGAGGTTTGTTCGACCCATGAGATATAAACACGATTTTCACATCAATATTCGTAAAATCACATTGTTTGTCTGTGGCTGGTGTGAACTGGGTAGTGTAGTTTTATGAAATTTAGCCGTCCATCAAAAGCCGCAGAGATTTTTATTAGCAAATTTTTCGCTAATAACATTTAAAATCATTGGTTAACAAAGTTAGTGCTGAAAATATACACTTTGACTGCTGTTTTGACAGAGTTAGGGTCTTTACTCTTGGCTACATTTGAAAAATAAACACAACATCACTTAATACGGACTGTATTGATCTATTTGTGACGTCAAATACATCTCGGGTTTAAGAGACCTCTTAAGCTGCAACGTCCCTCATATGGGAAGTTTTTCAGGCTTTTTTCATATTTTGTAATACAATATATATATCGAATTGAAGGATTATTTGTTGCCTGTCGATAGCGACAAAATCCGACAAAATCCGACAAAATCCATTCAGCGGTTCTCGAGTTACATGCCGGTATTTGAGGCTTGTGCAAAGTACACGGTATTGCGCAAAATACCACTCCCGACTCAGGCTGCAGTAGTTCCGTCAATCTAGATCCAATCTCGAAAATGATTGTGGATCGTTGTAGCCAATGAGTGTGGCCTTCCAATGATACCCCACATGGGGATCTACATAAAAAAAAAAAACACAAATAAACTCGAAAACAAGAAGAGCAAAACAGCCGAATTAATTGAAGTCTATGAAACAACTGAGTTTTTCTTTGTACACAGTTTACCAAAATCACTCCTAATCACTAATTTCTGAATGGATCTTTATGGAATTTGGATATGTACTACATAAGGCTTCAGGCTATGGCTCCGTCTGAATTTGTAAGCCATACCACCTTCTGGGGAAATACTACCTCTGGACTACTAACTACTACAGAAAAACTTGAGTAACAAGATTTTTTACAACTCAAGTTCAGACCTATGTTACTCTATTACGTTAGCACTAAAAGTGAATTTTTTTTCTGTAATAAGAAACTTCAGAATGTCATCTTTTTTCGGTTTGAAAAAAAAGTATGCAGTCCTCAAAAACAAAAACGAAAATTTGGAGGCGCCTGTTAAGAGGTTGTTTAAACTGAGTATAAAATATATAAATCAGTACTACTGAGTTACAGTGCTAATCAGATGTATGTACAGAGTTGTAGTATTAATATTTTCAGTGATACAGGTATAAAGACACTATGGTAGTAAGTCATACTGGCCAGCAGCATAACTAGTAAGAGTAGGTAAGAGATATGTACAGATATAGATATAGTATCTACAGATATGTACAGATATAGATATAGTATCTACAGATATGTACAGATATAGATATAGTATCTACAGATATTGAGACATTTTCTCTTGTCATGATGCACTTTAAAATAAATCTCAGTACTTTTGTTACATCTGTTTTAACCCATAAGGACCCACCGTTACACAGGTGTCACATGTACTTTACATGTTCTGGAAATTTCCATATAAAGCTTTATCCTTGATTTTACCTCATGAAGTCCCACGGGGACACCGGTGGAACATCCTGGTGGGGTCATGTGACAGATCATGTGATGTTGTGCTCCGATAACATACCGTTATCCTATAACCATAGTTATATTAGTATAGCAAGCACTCTGCTCTCTTGGAACTGTCCCTTTATCCAGTCTAATATTGAATAATTTTCTCCACATGCACACACCCATCCGCCTGGCCACACCCACATCCGCTCCTCTACATAAGCGGGTCGTGGCCACACCATCAGCTCCTTCCCCAGTCTTTCACCACCGAAGGCGAAGACCACAGGGTCCTCAGTGAGTCAGTGCAGAGCGCTCGCTATACTCATATAAATATGGTTATAGGATAACCGTATGTTATATTATCGTATAGCTTACGCTCTGCACTCTAGTGGAACACAGGAGCTGAGCAGAGCGGAAGCTTGACAAATGTACCCGCTGAGGCCCCCCACAATCATCCGAACCGGGGAGGACCCGAGCCCCCGGACCCCCCTAGAGGGATCGGATCCGACTGTGCAAAGAGGGTTTAGCACCTCAACGCACAGGGTGGGACTTACCTTCACAGAAGGACCTGTGACCACTCAGGCGCGCATCCCACATGCCACTAGGGAACGAACGGGAAGAAAAAACCCTGTTACAGCCCCCAATATCACAGTGTCAAAGGTCAAGAACCCAACCCTGTGGCAAGGCCGTAGCAGCGGAGCGCGGAGGAGGACCCAGTCCCAGGAACAGCCTGAGGGTCAGGACCCCTCGAAAAAGGGGGCCCGGTGAGGTCAACGATGCCGTAGCATCGGGACCCCACCGGACGGTCACTGATGACACCACCCCCCACATCACCCCCCACATCACCAGCGTATCGGACAGGGCCCAAATCCAGAGTAGGACCTTCCCCCCTTTGGCACGCCGCCCTGAAGCACTCTAGCTTACTGCAACTGGTATTCCCAGGGGGTCCCCCATCCAAGAACTACCAGGGCCAAACCTGCTTAGTTTCCGAGATCTGACGAGATCGGGCGTGTCCAGGTTGGCATGGCTGTAAGCCCCAAGAGGCTACCCCCCCACAATACTGTGGGGGCAGACGGCGCGCCGGGGACACAACCCGCAAGGGGGTTGATCCCTCAATCCAGGCAACAGGCGAGAACTCAACCTGTGCCTGGAGCACTGCGGACTAGACAGACGCCTAAAGGGTCTACTGTAAGAACAGTACCCGGCGGAAGGGGTGTTCGGTATGCTGTGCACCATGTCATGACCTCAACAAACCCGACCCCTCCAGCGGGGTCGAGGTTCAAAGGAGAGGCCGACACAATTGGCAGACGTCATGAAAAATGCAGGGGCACACTCTCGGGCAGACGGGGTCAAGCCCAGCCTCAACCCGAGAGTCGACTCTGCTACCAACACACCGGAGAACCAACCACCTCCCTAAGTTTAGTTTAACAGGAGGCGGTTGTTCCCTTAACCCACCAAAAAAAACTTAGAAACAAAGTGTTTCAGTTTTCAAAGGGTTAACCCAGGCCAACAGGTTGACGGGAACGAGTCCGGACCTAGGCCTGGCGGACTGGGACCTACACAGGGATGCCTAGAGGGGTCGACAGCAACCACCTCGACAGCCCCCTCCCATCCCTGCCCAGCAGGGGGAGGGAGGAGTGAAACAATGGAGAAGGACCAGGCCCCCTTACACAGCGCAAGGTACAACACAGTATGGACCAAGCACGTCACTGTTATGGGCAAGCCGTAGTGGCATACACATGACACACATATCCACGACATCAATCCCTGCGAAGCCCGGACCGACCCGGCATTTTTCCCCCCGGAAAAGCACAAAGTCCTTCGGGGTACCAGAACAGCAGATCTACACCCCGGCGTGACCAGAACCAGTCCTGCGTCCTAGTCACAACGCCATCCCCAGTCCTAAGAGGGGGGTAGGTATGCGTGTCGATCTAAAACATCACAGAGGGCGCCACCAAGATGGACAGAAGATGAATGCGCTGCTCCTGGCGACCCACCTCATGGGCGTGAGACCCCTCCACCAATGTAATGATCTACTCCGTCATCTCCCCTCGGAGATGCACGTGAGTCATCGAGTCTAACCTAGTGCACTGGTGCTCGGTAGAGCTAAAAAATCTCCTTCCTAGTCGCCTGCATAAAAAACGCTGTTTCTATGAATGGGGCAACCAAGGCGCGCCGGCGCATAACGTGGTTCCACATTGGAAGCACCCAGGGCCAGCGCTATATGCACGTCAAGAACCCGAAACACATCAATGGTGAATTCTAATAAGAAAACACCAGACGACGTTCCCTCCATGCTGTCTGGGACGAGCAGCAGGAAGCCGGTCAATAAGACACAGACACAGGCCTTATATGACGCGACTGAGGGCAACCCTGTCAATTCTGCTCCTCACATAAGAGGGGAAGACAGAAGTTCCCCCAGAGAGACCTCCACGTGAGTACAATTGAAAAAGATACATGCAATAATAATTGGGCCAAGTGACCAACGGCCCAATACACACTGTAATAGAGAGCAGAGCAGAAAACGAACAGTTTTCGAATGCATCGCATCATCCAACTTTGACAAAGACAGCGGTCTGCAGCACAGAGCCTGTAACCTCACGGATGTCTCCTGGCCAATAAGAAACGCGCCCAGTGACATATCCCATGGGCGGGGGGAAATTCCGTGACCCACCCATCCTAACATGGAGTGGAACCAGGGAACCCCCCCCTTCCCCCTCCCTGTGACGCGCTGCCCCTCAGCCGACAGGGAGACTGACAGGCAGGAGGTCCCACCTCCCGGCCAATCAGTAAACGGGGGGAGGATTTTATCAGCCCACCCCTCATGACCCCTCACCCCTGATACGATGCAATGACAAAGCAGAGCCATGACACCAGTCATAGCGTGCTACATGAAAGCGCATTACACCTGTTAGGGTAACAGCTTCACATTCTGCACGCCAGCCACAGATGATAACCTCGTCTGTGCAAAAACTGGTTTTATACATGGCTTCAGGCTCATGTGCAAACTTGCCACCTGAATTTTGACACCTTTACCCTAAAGGAAGAAAAACACAGACCGAGAGAGGGGCCAAGGGCCCTGGTACAAGAGCTACACATGTAACTTCTGTAGGCCAACACCTAACCTAGGGGGCAGGGGCAAACCGGGGAATAATTTCACCCACCCCTCACCACCTTACCGCTGATACCACGCCAAATGTGTAGAGTAGAAGCTTTACATCATACAAACCAGCACAGCCGACAACCTTGTTTGAAACAGGTTTCCCACAGCTCTGCTTATGTGTGAAAAAAACTTGCCACTTGTTATTTTCATCATTACCCTCAAGTAAGAACAACAAGCTAAGTGAGGGACTCAGCCCTCGATCATATGCTACTATGTACAGCATTGTAGGGTAACCCAGCCAGTTGTGGGCTCAGCCACGTTGTCTAAACATTACATGAAGACACAACTTCTCATCATACAACAAAAATCCAGTTAATTTTACTCACGTAATAAACAATGCTGTTCCTAGGTAGAGAGAAAGGCATAAGCCTTGGCCAACGCTAACCCAAGCTATACAAAGCGACCAAGACAATTCTCACACAGCACACGTCGTATCTCCAAATGTAGTGAAGTAACATTAACAATGTTAACGTTATTAACAAAAACATGCATGAGGGGAAGGAAGGAAGAGTGGGGTAATGTCCATTGGACACCTTACCTGCACCAAGGAACGCAGGATGAACGCCTCTCACTGGCCAGGCCAGAAGAAGCTATGGCCGGAGCCTCGCTCTGGCGTGCCGCGCCCCTCCTGCAGCCGGTCATGGCGCAGGCCCGACGACATCTTCTGCCAAAGATGACATCGTAGTCAGAGTGCCAGGGCCTGCTATTCTCACGGCTACGCCAATGGTTGTAGCACAAGCTAAACAGCTAACTCTAGGCTAACTGATAGCATCAAGCTAACGTTCCCAGCAGAGCGCAGCCGGCAGCTAACGTCGTAGCTAAACAGCTAACAGTTAGCTCATAACGGCTAACGCTAGCCACTAGCTCACACAGAAGCAAGCTAAGCGGCTACTACTGAAAACTGTACAACGTGAGAAAAGCAATACAGGCCAACACTTCAGACAGCTGCTGTCTTTTCCTCTTCTTATCCGAAGAAAAAAGGGAAACAGGCAACACACGTCCCTCTTCAGAACGGTGTTTACCAGACACAGCGGTGTCGGCAGCAAGCCCCTCGTTGTACGCGGGCTATAGCCGACCTGAACTTGGAGATATTCTCATAACGAAGCTCACCTCCCTCGCACCGGGTGTTTTTCATCTTGAAAAGCGGGGCCAGCACGGCGACAGTGGGTATCCGTTTGTCCAGACTCGGGGAATTGAACCGCAGATTTGGAATCATGGTCCCAGTAAAACAAAGCTACGACTTCATTTGAGGAGGAGCTAATGTTTATCGTGGGGCATCAAACTAGAACCCCCTCCACGCCGCTAAGGGGCCGCGAAAAGGATCCTAGCCTGGAGCCGACCTTCGTAAGCTGTGTAGTTGTTCCCCCACAACCGACACACCTGGCGCCCGCGTCGCAAAAAACATCAACCGCCCAGAGAGGCCATCAGCCCTCACACGGCCGATCGCCTCCCAAGCAAGGTGTCCAGCTGCAGAGCCGGAGGCAATGCCGACTGGGATTGCTCAGCGACGCGAGCCCCTAATGCGAAGCGCCAGTGGAGGTCAGAATGATCATCATCTTCTAGACACTCCGGTGGTGAAGACATTATCGCTGAATTTCCTCGAAAAATTGTGAGAGAGAAAAGAAAGATATAATGTCAACGCAGCTCCTTTTCTCCAATAACGTAACTCCTTTCCAATAACTATTTCGGCACTAAACTAAAGTGGTGTATACAGGCACTTTTCCGGTGGTGAAAATAGGGAAGGAGCTGTTAGTGTGGCCACGACCCGCTTATGTGGGATGTGGGTGTGGCCAGGCGGATGGGTGTGTACATGTGGAGAAAAAATATTCAGTGTTAGATTGGATAAAGGGATAGTTCCACTAGAGTGCAGAGCATACGCTATACGATAATATAACCACCTTTCCACATGCTGATTGATGGTGGTGACTAAGCTGACAGAAGTAGCTAGCATTCAAAAGCTACATTATTGTTGCTAAAAGGTAAGATTTTCCCATTTAAGAATTATAATGCTTACATAACATGTTCTTTATTACATGTAACCTGTTGTGAACACATTTATTGAACAAAATGACAAAGAAAACAATCGATAAAAATCGCTGTGACAAATACGTCACACCGGGCATATAACCTTAAAATGTTCATGAACATTTTATGTGACATATATGTCACAATAAGAACAATTATTATGATCTGCTCAGTTAATTTGTCTGATTCAATGATATTTAGTTAATATATTTTATATTGTTCAATTGTTCAAAGCATATTAAAACAAATATCAGTCATATTTCAATGTAGTACCCTGTAGTATCCTGTAGTAGCCTGTAGTGCCAAGTAGTACCCTGTAGTGCCATGTAGTACCATGTAGTACCCTGTAGTACCATGTAGTACCATGTAGTGCCATGTAGTACCCTGTAGTACCATGTAGTACCCTGTAGTACCATGTAGTAGCCTGTAGTACCATGTAGTACCCTGTAGTACCATGTAGTGCCATGTAGTATCATGTAGTACCATGTAGTACCATGTAGTGCCCTGTAGTGCCATGTAGTGCCATGTATTGCCATGTAGTACCATGTAGTACCATGTTGTACCATGTAGTACCATGTAGGGCCATGTAGTGCCATGTAGTGCCATGTAGTACCATGTAGTGCCATGTAGTGCCATGTAGTACCATGTAGTACCATGTAGGGCCATGTAGTACGCTGTAGTGCCATGTAGTGCCATGTAGTACCATGTAGTGCCATGTAGTGCCATGTAGTGCCATGTAGTGCCATGTAGTACCATGTAGTACGCTGTAGTGCCATGTAGTACCATGTAGTGCCATGTAGTGCCATGTAGTATCATGTAGTATCATGTAGTACCATGTAGTGCCATGTAGTACCATGTAGGGCCATGTAGTACCATGTAGTGCCATGTAGTACCATGTAGTATCATGTAGTATCATGTAGTACCATGTAGTGCCATGTAGTACCATGTAGGGCCATGTAGTACCATGTAGTGCCATGTAGTACCATGTAGTATCATGTAGTACCATGTAGTACCATGTAGTGCCATGTAGTACCATGTAGTACCATGTAGTACCATGTAGTACCATGTAGTACCATGTAGTGCCATGTAGTGCCATGTAGTGCCATGTAGTACCATGTAGTGCCCTGTAGTACCATGTAGTGCCATGTAGTGCCATGTAGTGCCATGTAGTGCCATGTAGTGCCATGTAGTGCCATGTAGTGCCATGTAGTGCCATGTAGTACCATGTAGTACCATGTAGGGCCATGTAGTACCATGTAGTGCCATGTAGTGCCATGTAGTGCCATGTAGTGCCATGTAGTACCATGTAGTACCATGTAGTGCCATGTAGTGCCATGTAGTGCCATGTAGTGCCATGTAGTACCATGTAGTGCCATGTAGTGCCATGTAGTACCATGTAGTGCCATGTAGGGCCATGTAGTACCATGTAGTGCCATGTAGTGCCATGTAGTGCCATGTAGTACCATGTAGGGCCATGTTGTACCATGTAGTACCATGTAGTGCCATGTAGTGCCATGTAGTACCCTGTAGTGCCATGTAGTGCCATGTAGTGCCATGTAGTACCCTGTAGTACCCTGTAGTACCCTGTAGTACCATGTAATACCATGTAGTACCATGTATTACCATGTAATACCATGTAGTACCATGTAGTACCCTGTATTACCATGTATTACCATGTAATACCATGTAGTACCATGTAGTGCCATGTAGTACCATGTAGTACCATGTAGTGCCATGTAGTACCATGTAGTACCATGTAGTGCCATGTAGTGCCATGTAGTGCCATGTAGTACCATGTAGTACCATGTAGTGCCATGTAGTGCCATGTAGTGCCATGTAGTACCCTGTAGTGCCATGTAGTACCATGTAGTACCATGTAGTACCATGTAGTGCCCTGTAGTACCCTGTAGTGCCATGTAGTATCATGTAGTACCATGTAGTGTCATGTAGTGCCATGTAGGGCCATGTAGTATCATGTAGTGCCATGTAGTACCATGTAGGGCCATGTAGTACCATGTAGTGCCATGTAGTGCCATGTAGTACCATGTAGTGCCATGTAGTGCCATGTAGTGCCATGTAGTGCCATGTAGTACCATGTAGGGCCATGTAGTACCATGTAGTGCCATGTAGTACCATGTAGTACCATGTATTACCATGTAGTACCATGTAGTGCCATGTAGTACCATGTAATACCATGTAGTACCCTGTAGTGCCATGTAGTACCATGTAATACCATGTAGTACCCTGTAGGAATAAGTTTAATGATTAACGCCCAATGTGACATATATGTAACATTTCAGATATTTGCCATTAGGTGGCGCTATTTTGAAAATAAATTCAGAAATGTGTTCTTTGTAGTCTATTTAGTCAGTCGTATGCCCCTCATAATTTTCCTTGAACGAGAAATGGGTGTGGGTTCTAGAGCTGGCTTGACGTGCCAGAAGAATGTTTGGACAGAGAGAGAAATGCCTTTCGAGGTGTTGTGTGAATAATGAGCCTCCGTGTGGCTCTGTGTCAGGGCCGGGCTGGATGGAGAGAGATGGAGACGGATGGCCTTCAGATGGAGACGGATTGCCTTCAGACAGGGCTGTGGAGCGCCCTGCATGGTTGCCATGACGTTTATGAAGGTAATATCCATCAGGTAGAGGGAGATTGATTAGTTCTGCCTGATGAGAGCCAACACACATCACACCGTCACCTAACAACCTCTCACTTTAATTGTTATTGCTCTCTTTCTCAGTCCCTCTCTCTCTCTCTCTCTCTCTCTCTCTCTCTCTCTCTCTCTCTCTCTCTCTCTCTCTCTCTCTCTCTCTCTCTCTCTCTCTCTCTCTCTCTCTCTCTCTATATATATATATATATATATATATAATTGCATTTACATTTAGTCATTTAGCTGACATTTCTTATCCAAAGCGACTTACAAATTGTGAACAACAAGTCAGCAGTGGTATTGTTGGTCAAACAGTGTTGAACTTGAGTTGAACTCAAATTACTGCATTGTAACATAGTACATACACAGTAAATTTCGCAGAGTAAATTTGACTAAAGCTGTGTAGTATATAGTAGTATAGGCATAGTAGCATATTACATCGTAGATAGTAGTATAGACATAGTACACAGTCGATAGTAACCTAGTACATAGTAGATATTATGGACAAACTGAGAGCATAGGGAGTAAGTATTGTGTCCCCAATAAAGAGAAGGATGTGGCCGGGTACGGATATTGCAGATGGAACCAGGTTCATGAGAGTGAAATGTACAGAAACCGTGAAGTCTCTTCCATACTCTGCAACGTTTTATACACTGCAAGGCATCAAGCATTTTAGGGTCATACATGACCGACAACTGAACGTGTGTAGAAATTGCCTAAAGCTGGGCCATATTTTGAGAGAAGTGTGATGAACAGGGACACCATGCTAGAGAGTGCACCAGAGGAAGTGTGATGAACAGGGACAGGAGAGGAGAGGAGGTCAGAGGAGAGGAGGTCAGAGGAGAGGAGAGGAGAGGAGAGGAGAGGAGAGGAGAGGAGAGGAGAGGAGAGGAGAGGAGAGGAGAGGAGAGGAGAGGAGAGGAGAGGAAAGGAGAGGAGGTCAGAGGAGAGGAGAGGAGAGGATAGGAGAGGAGGTCAGAGGAGAGGAGGTCAGAGGAGAGGAGAGGAGAGGAGGTCAGAGGAGAGGAGGTCAGAGGAGAGGAGAGGAGAGGAGAGGAGAGGAGAGGAGAGGAGAGGAGGTCAGAGGAGAGGAGAGGAGAGGAGAGGAGAGGAGAGGATAGGAGAGGAGAGGAGAGGAGAGGAGGTCAGAGGAGAGGAGAGGAGAGGAGGTCAGAGGAGAGGAGAGGAGAGGAGGTCAGAGGAGAGGAGGTCAGAGGAGAGGAGAGGAGGTCAGAGGAGAGGAGGTCAGAGGAAAGGAGAGGAGAGGAGGAGAGGAGAGGAGAAGAGAGGAGATGAGAGGAGAGGAGAGGAGAGGAGAGGAGAGGAGAGGAGAGGAGAGGAGAGGAGAGGAGAGGAGAGGAGAGGAGAGGAGAGGAGAGGAGAGGAGAGGAGAGGAGAGGAGATGAGAGGAGAGGAGGTCAGAGGAGAGGAGAGGAGGTCAGAGGAGAGGAGGTCAGAGGAAAGGAGAGGAGAGGAGAGGAGAGGAGAGGAGAGGAGAGGAGAGGAGAGGAGAGGAGAGGAGAGGAGAGGAGAGGAGAGGAGAGGAGAGGAGAGGAGAGGAGAGGAGAGGAGGTCAGAGGAGAGGAGGTCAGAGGAGAGGAGAGGAGAGGAGGTCAGAGGAGAGGAGAGGAGAGGAGAGGAGAGGAGAGGAGAGGAGATGAGAGGCTAGGAGAGGAGAGGAGAGGAGGAGAGGAGAGGAGAGGAGATGAGAGGAGAGGAGAGGAGAGGAGATGAGAGGAGAGGAGAGGAGAGGAGAGGAGAGGAGAGGAGAGGAGAGGAGAGGAGAGGAGAGGAGAGGAGAGGAGAGGAGAGGAGGTCAGAGGAGAGGAGAGGAGGTCAGAGGAGAGGAGAGGAGAGGAGGTCAGAGGAGAGGAGGTCAGAGGAGAGGAGAGGAGAGGAGAGGAGGTCAGAGGAGAGGAGAGGAGAGGAGAGGAGAGGAGAGGAGAGGAGAGGAGAGGAGAGGAGAGGAGGTCAGAGGAGAGGAGAGGAGGTCAGAGGAGAGGAGAGGAGAGGATTGGAGAGGAGAGGAGAGGAGGAGAGGAGAGGAGAGGAGATGAGAGGAGAGGAGGTCAGAGGAGAGGAGAGGAGGTCAGAGGAGAGGAGGTCAGAGGAAAGGAGAGGAGAGGAGAGGAGAGGAGAGGAGAGGAGAGGAGAGGAGAGGAGGTCAGAGGAGAGGAGGTCAGAGGAGAGGAGAGGAGAGGAGGTCAGAGGAGAGGAGAGGAGAGGAGAGGAGAGAAGAGGAGAGGAGAGGAGAGGAGAGGAGAGGCGAGGAGAGGAGAGGAGAGGAGAGGAGGAGAGGAGAGGAGAGGAGATGAGACTGATTCTGTTATCCGACTCCATGTGGCCTGGATGGGTCGGCCTTGTCACCCCGTCGGCGTAACTCCGTCTGAACCGTGTTGGCATGCGCTGGTTCAGGTCGATAAGTTTGGTATCCATGGTTGTTGGTTTTAACAAATTTAAGGTCACTTTGCACAGCTTCCACTGTGGATTTGGCGTGACTAACGTCACTGCATATCACGTTCAAAGAGTCCCGTATTTCCATGAGATCCGATGAGATATCTGTCAGGAGAGGCAGAGGCCGACAAGGTCATAGCTGAGACGAGAGCTTTGAAGAGTCACATATTGAGACGCAAACGAGGAAGAAAGATTTCACTTTTTATCATCTTGAATCAAGGTTGGGGAGCAGCAGGGGCCCTCTCATCATTACTCCTTTTAACCTCTTAACCTCTTCCTCCCGGAGCCTATTTTCTGAAAATCCGCCTAAAATAAATGGAAAAGTAAATGGAATATTGCTCCACTTCTACAAGTCCATTTGTATATTCTTGGTATCTAGGGACATCTATGGACCTCAGTGAATGTATTCAGAGTGTCAGAAATATTGTGTCTATAACTAGGCTTGCTTAAATTGTGATGAAACAAAGGAGAATATAAATTATGATTTTTCTTGGCATCTTTGACAGTGAATAACACCATGCTAATAATGACCAAACATAAAAAACTGCAAATGATCTCGTTCAGTACCTTCTTGAGATCATGTGTACAAAAAATCTAAGGAAATGAATAAAGGGAAGATGATTAAACAGAAGGTTCTGTAGATACAGTACTGAATTCTCCCATCCGGACCAATGCAATTTGAAATATTATTATAGAATATAGAATAGCAGGCTTATAAATGACCTTATTATAGCCAATTTGCACATTTATATATATATATTTGGGCTGTCAGTTTATCACGTTAATTAGATTAATTAATTACACTGCAAATTATCGTGTTATGAAAATTAACTAAAAATGTATCAAATTAAATAAAAATGTACATCTCAGTTATTCCATTAAAACGTAGAATAAACATTTACAGACTTTTTTTTTTAAATGGTCCATTTGCATGTTCTTGGTATCTGATTCTATGGATCTCAGAGAATGTATTCCTAGTGTCATAAATACTGTGTCTGTTACTAGGCTTGAGTAAATTGTAATGAACCAAATGAGAATATCAATTCAATTATTTTTTTACTGTGAATAACACCATGCTAAAATTGACCAGACCTGAAAAATCTAAGCAAATGAATAAAGGGAAGATGATTAAACAGAAGGTTTTGTAGATACATGTAACGTTTGGGCCTTCTATCCTATGTTAGGAATGGAAGCCCCATGGCCATCCTGGAGTACTGCACCCTGTCTCTGTATTATCCCTGATTGCTGTCACCTGCCTGTGTTCTGTGTCACTGGTTCTGATTGGGTCTGCGGGTTGTCTTGGGGCCTTTATAGTAATCCCTTGCCTCTCTCTTTGTGTCGGTTCTTCAGCGGTGTTACTTACGTTCCTGTCTCAGTTACTTGTCCTTATTTTGTCATTCTCTAAGTACTATTCTTTATCTTGTTATTTCCGCCTATTGCTACTTATATATCTATTATCGCTCAAAGGTGTTCTGATAATAAAAGAACAGATATTCGAGAAGAGCAACACCATCTCCGTCTCCTTCTTCCGTGCTACACAAGAATTCAACTGTCTTACCTTGATTCCTAACAGATACAGTACTGAATTCTGCCATCCGGACACATGCAATTTGAAATATGATTATAGAATATAAAATATCAGGCCTAAAATGGTTATGCGATTAAAATGCGATTAATTAGATTAATTAATTACAAGTCCTGTAATTAATTAGATACATTTTTTAATCGCCTGACAGCACTAATATATATACATATATTATCTTTCAAATCCCCGAGTTCAATTTGGATTTAGTAGTATCACCAGGCGTGCATAAGAACAGATAATGAAATCTACTGTAAATACAGTAGCTTTTTTATTTTGATTAGGGTGCAACCATTTTGAAACTAATTTCAGATCTAATTGTTGCTACATGCTAACAATAGGGAAGAGAAACTAACTACATTTCAATATTTGTCATAAACGTTACCTTTTGTGGTAGAATTATCCCGAATAATAGCAGTTATTGAAATAATTCATAAAGTACTATGAACCTCCGTCTGTGGTCTATCCAGCTGCTAACTGTATTTGAGTGAGTTTAGTCTTGGTGTTATGGTAGACTCAGACCTAAGCTTTAAATCACAATCAACAAGTTGACAAAAACTTAATTCTTCCACCTTAGAAACATAGCTAAAGTACGGCCATTTATAAATCAAAAGGACGCTGAAAACCAGATCCATGCCTTTATCTCAAGCCAACTCGACTACTGTAATGCACTCCTTACCGGCCCCCCAGAAAAAATACGATGATAACTATTTTATTGCAATGCACTATTGCATTATTTTATTCTATTTGACTAACTATTTTATTGCACTGCACTATTTTACTTTGTATCAGTGAATCATAGACGCCTGGCCATAAGAGCATTCGGAGCATCTCTGCTCTTGTTATGGTTTGACACCGACCCCAAACGCCACGACACAAAGAGAGTTGTTTCAGAGTTGCCAAAAACAAGGGCTTGTTTTATTTCACTAAATAACAGCATAAACTTGGTAGAGAACAAACAAAGACTGGGATACAAGCATAGATGAATGTTGCTGCTCTGCAGCTTCTCCCGGGATGGTTCGTCTGGGGAAGCAGACGGTGACGTCAGAGCCGCTCTGCAGACTCCTCTCGGCAGCTCTCCGAGGTGGTAAACGGACCGAGAGGGAGAGAGGGAGCGGGTTAGCTCAGAGTACAGTTGGGAACAGAGCAGGTGACAGGAGAAGTGACTTGTCCCAAAAACAGAGTAATCCAAGTGACTGAATCTTCGGTGTAAATACACACTGTGAGTAACGTCCCAAACATAAATCCACGTGATAGAATCTTCGGTGCAAAAAAACACTGTGAGCGAAGTCCCAATAATTATCCAAGTGACAGTATCTTCGTTGTGAATACACACAGTGAGCGAATGTCCAAGCAAATATTATCCCAATGAACAATCCAAAAAGCTAACACTGGGTGAGTGACAGTCTGACAAAGCAGGATATCTTCAGTGTCTTAAACACACGAAAAACGAATAGGGTCAAAGACAGTCTTGAAAAACTCACCCAGGCGCTGTGCGTAAAGAGAGCAGGATCATAAAGGGCGAGCGCGTCGCCACGGGGAACGGTTGTCCAAGCGGAATACTTCTTGAATATCCTGGGAGGCAAAGCACAGGGAAAAACAGCAGGCAAGGAAGGAACGGCGAATGCTGCAGATATATCAAAACGATCCAACAAAACTTGAATGGGGAAACGGGGTATATATAATCTAAGGAATGCTTAATTGACAAGCTGTGACAGCTGCGGGATGAGATTGACAAGCGTGTGCTTGGGGAAGCACCAATCAAACGGCGTCTACGGGAAGAAGCGTGTGAATAGGGGAATGCAATTGATTAACAGAAAACTAAAAGAAAGAGCGAGTAGGCTTAAAGGAACAGAGGTAGGTGAGCAACGGACAAAAACCTCACAGCTCTCCCACTATTGAACTTGGGTGAGCAAAGGTATGCTCTTGCTCCACCACTTTTTGATCATATGAAAAATATGATATATCCCCCCCAATATATAAATCTATATTTTATAGTGAAAAGAGCAGCTTTATTGGTCAAGATTGAAGGCTCTATATTGCAGGAAATTGCACGTACAGGTTAATTCAAATAAAAAATAAATAAAAAAGGGCACCTATCTGGGCTAAGCCCCGGATCTCCTACAATACTAAATCCGCCCTAAGTTGATACCCAATAGAATCTTCCAGGAAGTGTAATTTAAAAAATGTCAATGCAGAACCAGACCTGTGGAAGTCTGCTACAATTCCCATTCCCCCGGTTTTACAAAATGGTCGCCTCTCGCGGATTATACAGACATTCCAAAGAGAAAAATCTATCTGTATAACACTTTAACCTATTCCTAAACTAATGTATTGATGATAATATACATTCGAAATAATGTTGTGACATGTTCATGATATTTCTACTTGAATACGTTTGAAATTAAAATCGCTAGTTTCATAGAACAGTCTAGAAATAGTGATTTATGACCATTATGTCATTTGCGGTCCGCCGACGGACCGCACAGGCGGAAGAGTTTAAGGGGTTAATAATAATAATAATAATAATAATAATAATAATAATAATAATAATAATAATAATAATAATAATAATAATAATAATAATAATAATAATAATAATAATAATAATAATAATAATAATAATAATAATAATAATAATAATAATAATAATAATAATAATAATAATAATAATAATAATAATAATAATAATAATAATAATAATAATAATAATAATAATAATAATAATAATAATAATAATAATAATAATAATAATAATAATAATAATAATAATAATAATAATAATAATAATAATAATAATAATAATAATAATAATAATAATAATAATAATAATAATAATAATAATAATAATAATAATAATAATAATAATAATAATAATAATAATAATAATAATAATAATAATAATAATAATAATAATAATAATAATAATAATAATAATAATAATAATAATAATAATAATAATAATAATAATAATAATAATAATAATAATAATAATAATAATAATAATAATAATAATAATAATAATAATAATAATAATAATAATAATAATAATAATAATAATAATAATAATAATAATAATAATAATAATAATAATAATAATAATAATAATAATAATAATAATACTAGCTTGGATTTATGTAGCACCTTTCAAAAACTCAAGCAAAAAAGACAAGACTTCTTGATTCTACTGTGCAGGCGCACCAACCGACCTGTAGGAGTCGCTGTCCACAACGTCCGATCCCCACCCCTCAGTTTTCCCTCCCCCTAATACTGCCAATTGTAATAGTACGGACGACCAGCCAAACTGAAAACAATGTGGAGAGCTGGGCTTGAACCCAGCGTCTCCAGCATTGGTGGTGAGTGCCTTGCCCACTGCACCACCTAGCCGCCCACCTTCTTATTGTCTGAGTGAAAGGGTTGACCGGCTGTCGTGTGGCAGTGAAAGGGTTAACATTTGTTTTTATGCCGCTCGTGTTATTTTATTTTTGCTGTATTTATTTGCCACAACTTGAAAATAATGCCTACATTAAACCGGACCGTGGTGCAAAAAGAGGTTGAGGTCTCGTCCGATGCACGGCGAGAGGTCTTACTACGCGCGCACACCGGACAGGCCGCCACAAAGGAACGCGTATCCCCCTCCTCTGTATGCCACCAGAACCTCCTACGGATAAACTCCAGGGTCCTGGCTGCCCCAGGGTG
Source organism: Notolepis coatsorum (assembly GCF_963971535.1). Taxonomy (NCBI): domain Eukaryota; kingdom Metazoa; phylum Chordata; class Actinopteri; order Aulopiformes; family Paralepididae; genus Notolepis; species Notolepis coatsorum. Next base: position 268,426,899 of record NC_140165.1, read on the forward strand.
GCCGGTGAGGGAGGAGGTATGTGCCCACTGCAGCAGTCGTGAGAGCGCAGCCTTGGGCATGCTACATCCGCCGCGGAGGACCCCCACCGGGATCGGGCTCCCGTGCCAGAGCCGATCTTAACAACCCTATCTATGCCCCATGACACGGGAGCCAAAGGAAGGGTCTGTGGAATAATAGGGTGGGGTTTCTCCTCCCTATCCGGAGGATTAAACTGACGTGACAGAGCGTCAGGTTTGACGTTCTTGGAACCGGGCCGGTAGGAGATGGAAAATCGAAATTGAGTGAAGAATAACGCCCACCTGGCCTGGCAAGCGTTAAGGCGTTTAGCCCCCTGGATGTAAGCCAAGTTCTTATGATCAGTCCAAACAATGAAAGGGTGTGCCGCACCCTCCAACCAATGTCTCCATTCCTCCAGTGCCAATTTGATTGCCAACAACTCCAGATTACCCACGTCGTAGTTACGCTCGGCCGAAGACAGCCGGCGTGAAAAGAAAGCGCAAGGATGCACCTTCCCGTTAAGCATCTCTGAGAGATCACCCCCCCCACCCCACCGCGATGTCATAGGCATCCACCTCCACAATAGACTGAGCCTCTGAATTGTGGCGGATCAGTACAGGGGCTTGGTAAACCGACGTTTAAGGTCGCAGAAGGCTGACTCTGCCTGAGCCGACCATTCAAAGCCAGGGAGAGAGGCCTTAGTGAGAGCTGTCAGAGGATTGACTAAGGCGTTGAAATTGCGAATAAAACGCCTTTAAAAATTTGCAAAGCCCAAAAAAAGTTGTAATTCCTTGAGCGACGAAGGGCGTGGCCAGTCCAAGACTGCACTCACCTTGGCTGGATCCATGCGAAGATCACCCTTTGTCAACACAAAGCCCAGGAAGGAAACGGTGTCAGTGTGAAACACACGCTTTTCTGCCTTAACAAATAGCTGATGCTTGAGGAGACGCTGTAGCACCTCAGGAACATGCAGTTGGTGTTGCACCATATCGCGAGAAAAAATGAGGATGTCATCTAAGTACACAAAAACTGACACCCCAATTAAATCCCGCAGCACGTCGTTACCCAGGGCTTGGAAAACTGCCGGAGCATTAGCTAAACCAAAGGGCATGACTAAATACTCATAATACCCGTTGGGCGTGTTAAATGCAGTTTTCTACTCGTCTCCCTCCCTAATCCTGACCAGTTTGTATGCATCACGTAAATCAAGTTTAGAGAAGCTGTGCCCACTGTAAGCACTCAAAGGCGGTGTCCATGAGAGGCAGAGGGTAGCGGTTCTTGATGGAAACGTCGTTCAATCCCCTATAATCTATGCACGGCCGCTGACTACCATCCTTCTTAGCAACAAAAAATAAGCCAGCGCCTGCAGGGGATGTGGACGGACGGATATGCCCCGCGGACAGTGCCTCTTGAATATAGGTGTTCATGTACACTGTCTCAGGGCGAGAGAGGGAAACATACGCCCACGGGGTGGAGAGGTACCAGGTAGACGATTAATGGGGCGTATGGTCTATGAGGCGGTAGTGCGTTAGCACACGTTTGACTAAAAATAGCCGCCACGTCCCAATAGACCTCAGGCACTCCTGCTAAATTGGGGTTGGGAGGTAAGACAGAGTCTGCAACACTCACCACCATCCTGGAGAGAGACAAAAGAGGGGAGGGGGGGCATCACAGTGTCTGTCTCTCTCTTTACCACATCACAGTCTCTCTCTCTCTCTTTACCACATCACAGTCTCTCTCTCTTTACCACATCACAGTCTCTCTCTCTTTACCACATCACAGTGTCTCTCTCTCTTTACCACATCACAGTCTCTCTCTTTACCACATCACAGTCTCTCTCTCTCTTTACCACATCACAGTCTCTCTCTCTCTTTACCACATCACAGTGGCTCTCTCTCTCTTTACCACAGCACAGTCTCTCTCTCTCTTTACCACATCACAGTGTCTCTCTCTCTCTCTATTTACCACATCACAGTCTCTCTCTCTCTTTACTATCAGTGTCTCACTCTATAATAATAATTAATAATTAATTGCATTTATATAATAATAATAATAATAATAATAATAATAATAATAATAATAATAATAATAATAATAATAATAATAATAATAATAATAATAATAATAATAATAATAATAATAATAATAATAATAATAATAATAATAATAATAATAATAATAATAATAATAATAATAATAATAATAATAATAATAATAATAATAATAATAATAATAATAATAATAATAATAATAATAATAATAATACACTTTATTTGTATAGCACCTTTCATACAGAAACTGCAGCTCAAAGTGCTTCACAACAGAAAAAATACATAAAATGAGCACATAAAGTGCAGATATATAAAATCACTTAAATTTTTTTATTAGGATCTAACATCTCAACAGGCCACCTTGTTTATGGTTTCATTTCAGTTTTTAGCTTATTTTTGAAAATATTAAGAGATCTAGCTTCCATGTCCATAGGTAGTGTGTTACATAACTTTGGTGCATAGTTTGCAAAGGCTGCATCCCCGATTTACCTTAGACTGTGACTTGGAACCTTCAATAGACCAGTAGTAGATGATCATAATGTTCTAGGAGGCACATAGTTGACTAGAGAATTTGCAATGTAGCTTGGTCCTGTTCCATTTAGTGCTTTGTATATAAGGAGGAGGACCTTGAAATCAATTCTAAATGTTACCGGAAGCCAGTGTAGGTTAGCTAATACAGGACTGATGTGGTCTCTCCTATTGGTTCTAGTTAGTAGCCTAGCTGCCGAGTTTTAAATGAGTTGGAGATGTTCTGTGGGGTTTTTTGGGAGGCCGGTGAGGAGTGCATTACAGTAGGCTAGTCAAGTCGGCTTGAGATAAAGGCATGGATCAGTTTTTCAGCGTCTTTTTGATTTATGAACGGCCGTACCTTAGCTATGTTTCTAAGGTGTAAAAATTATGTTTTGGTCACCTTGTTGATGTGTGATTTAAAGCTTAGGTCTGAGTCTATTATAACACCAAGACTTGTAACTTCGGGTTTGATCCAAGGAGTAAGTTGCCCCGTATTGCTCTGTAACATTTCTCTTTTTGTTATACGACCGACTAGTAGAATTTCAGTTTTGCCCTCATTTAATTTTAGGAAGTTGTTCGTCATCCATTTGTTTATTGCTAAGAGACAGGTGGAAATGGAGTTTATAGCTGTGTGATCATTTGGTTCAGCAGAGATGTACAATTGTGTGTCATCTGCGTAACTATGGAAACATACATTGTGCTTTCTAATGATGTCTCCGAGTGGCAGCATGTATAGTGAGAATAATAATGGACCAAGGCAGCTCCCCTGTGGAACTCCGAAGTAGGTGTCATGTTTCTCAGAAGAATGATCTCCAAGCCTGACGTAATAGTTTCTCCCTTTGATATATGTTCTGAACCAGTTTAATACATAGTCAGAAAGACCAACTAACTTTTCTAGACGATTTATTAGGATATCATGGTCGATCGTGTCAAACGCTGCACTTAGATCTAATAGGACGAGAATTGAGACTTTGTTTGCATCAGAGTTTATTCTGAGGTCACTAATTATTTTTGTAAGAGCAGTTTCAGGTCGCTTTCACATATAGTTTTGGTTGACTCGGTGCGGTTCTGGGGGTGAAGTTGCAACATTGTTGCATTCTTCATTTGGTTCGCCTGCTTTCACACAGATATCTGTGAGGCGGACCGAGACCTTCTGAACAATGTCACGCGGTCGAAAAGGGCGCTTGTCTATTGGACAGTGGAAATGTGTGTGTGGCTGCGATCCCGTGTGTGCGCGCGCGCGCGCGTGTGTGTCTGTGTGTGTACTGCGGAGCCCTCCAGATCAGCGGAGCCGAGTTTTGACATGGCATTGATCCATTGTTCTATTGAAGCACATTACCACCATCCTCTCGCTACACAACTTGTAGACCACTGCGTTTTTATGAGTGCCCACAAGTAGCTGTTTTAATAATATAATAAGCTGCGCGCCTCGGTAATAATAATAAGCCGCGTTTTTTCTTCCTTCTTCACAAGATGCACAGACATATATAGATAGATAGAGAGATTAGATGCAGTGTGCTTGTTTTGCAGTGAGTGCTGCTGAAAGGAATTCCCTCATAGTTCTTTTATTGAATGTCGGCGAGGTGAACAGAGAGTGAGACAGAGTCAGATGGCAGTCTGCAGAGTTTTACTGAACCGTCACAGCACAAGTAGATCACAATCCGGACCACGCACCTCCGCACACAGAGCGAGCCAGTGCCAAGTGGTGGTCTCGTCAATACATCGTCACATCATTTATACATTTCTCGTCAGAATGGTGTGTGTATGTCTCTCTGTGTGTATCCATGAATGTCTGTGTGGTGTGTGTGTGTGTGTGTGTGTGTGTGCTGGTGTTTGCTTAGATGGGGAAAAGGAGGGGCTGTATTCCTCCGCTCTCCTTATCAGATGACGGCATATAATTTGTGTGTGTGCATGTGTGTTGGTGTGTGTGTGTGTGAGTGTGTGTGTCGGTGTGTGTGTGTGCTAAAGTGAGAGACATGAGTTTGCATGTCTAGCTGACACTCTCGAACAAAAAAGGGGGGGGGGTGTGTGTATCTATCTCTATGTGTATGCATTGATGTCTGTGTGATGTGTGCTTGTGTGTGTGTTAAAGTGTGTGTGCTGGTGTGTGTGTGGGTTTTTGCATGCTTCTGATAATGATCTTGCACCTGTGTCCAGTACTGTTTCATGGGGCCCTATGTTTACACAGAGACCGTTTCATCGTTCCTGTGTTTACACAGAGACATCTGACGTCAGTGTACAGCCTGAAGATATATAAGATATTGACATCAGATCAATGAATTAAAACTATCAATCCCCCTTTTGACATATAAATCTATATGTCAACACAACAATTCATTGTGCACCCAACAATATGACACAACCATCACTCATCAAGACATACACTAAGCATGGACCTGTTAAAAGGCCAAGGTCAGGAACAAATAGAGTACATTTCCGGACATATACCTACATATCGGATGACCACCAATACTGCCATCAATACACCAGACCTGCACTTAATCCAAGAGGGCGTGTATATCATATAAGCGTGAAGCTTAACTATACGGGGGCCCAGAGGCAAACATAGCACGAAGCGCATGGAATAGCAGAGACATGTGACAATTAGATGGTCCAGTGGTCATCCAGTAGCGTCCAGTGTCGTCAGGGCCGTAGATGGGCAGGCCATAGATCAAAACGCTTTGACCCTTTTAACCTCCTTCCAGTTAAGAGTACCCTCCTCCCGTTCGGACGCACTGCTTGCCCTACTTAGATGCACCTCTCCCCGCCAGGATCAGGAGATGCCACGTGTGGGGAAACCGGCCCTACAGGGCCGCATCACCGCCTACACTGGACCCCTTCTCACCCAACCAAGGATACAGGCCTCCACTTCCAGGCCAAGGTCTCCTCACATGAACAGAAGAAGTCCCCTTATTTTACCTTCAGGTGCAGTTTAAGGCTGGGTCCCTTTCCAATCTTAGGAGAGACAATTCAGATTCCTCTGAATTGACACCCCTCATCCCTCTGCTTCCCAGCATTTTCTTTTCAAAAACACTGATCACAGAAGCACAGCTCGCCTACTAACCCCGTATCGGCTAGTAAGGTTACTGTGGCCTGACTGTACATTGAGCCAGGTGCATTCATGGTCTCTGCCATAACGCTCCCCCAACCGGCTGGCGACCCAGTCGATAGCGACCTCATAGTCCGTCATCAAGTCAGGACCCCAAGCAGCTGACTGTCCGTAGTACCTATCAGCCACTCAGTTTAGAAACCGACGGTCTTGTCCCCACCCCGCTTGCTCTGGGCATGGAAATATTGACCGTTTTCGCCAGCCTTGCCTGTTCATGGCAGGTGCTGTGCCCCCTCCGGCGCACTGCCCTGCTCCTAGGTGTGGACTGTCGCCCACGTACCACCCAGTGCCCACACCAACTTACGTGCGACGTTTCCTGGGCCGACTAGGCGGTGCCACAGTGGTATGTTATTTCATACCTCGTTACGCACGAGGGCCTTCAGTTTCTCCCCCGCACTATAGTATTTGTTTAACGTGCGCCCAGACTCTTGCGAGCCCACTGCCGCCTGTTCACGGGTAGAGGTTCGGGGTGCCTAATCCCCTCCCTACCCGTGAAATACTAATTACAATCACACAATATAACCCAGGACTGTATATTCATAGAGGAATGAAAACACAAAAAAAATAACAATAAACTGACGTTGATTTAACCTTAACCAGGACCTGTAAAATATGGAAATGATGCTCGACCGCTTTCGCATAATGTACATGCCTGAAATACTATGTAAGACAGCTCAGACAGTTCAGTCTTATTTTGCACAATATCAATCATATTTTAAGACAGTCCAGTTTTAGTTCAGTCACATTTTGCATAATTTCAATCATATTTTAAGACAGTCCAGTTTTAGTTCAGTCACATTTTGCATAATTTCAATCAATTTATACTTTCTCATCTATTATTAATTTATTCAGTTGTTGTGTCCAATTCAGTTCAATTTATTCAGTTGTTGTGTGAGTCCACACAGAGTCCAAACACCGCAGGCCATCAGGCAGAGAGCGGCGAACGACACCGTCAGTCAGCCATCACCCCCAGAGGACACTGCATCATACTGAATTCAGGCCGAAGTCCTGTTGCCGGCCCCTCCCCCTCAATCCGGCATCAGCCCTACATTTTCAGGCGAGCAGCGAGCGACAGCTCGTGACATCGGCCGGGTTTCATTTCCACCCCACCACCGGCGGAGAAGGGCCTCGGTACGGTTCTCAGCATGACCACAGCGTCCCTAATGAAGCGGATGACAGCTGACCGTTCCCCATCGCGTCCATGGTCGCTCAGCCTCTCCCCAACCCGACAGCTTTCAGATTCCAAGTTCCGGCACATCCGCGTCATACTTCGTCACCACCACCCAAACTCACAAATGAAAAAGAAGCCCACATCAG
>NC_140165.1:268434083-268476583 GCF_963971535.1 Notolepis coatsorum
GGTGTGTGTGTGGGTTTTTGCATGCTTCTGATAATGATCTTGCACCTGTGTCCAGTACTGTTTCATGGGGCCCTATGTTTACACAGAGACCGTTTCATCGGGCCTGTGTTTACACAGAGACATCTGACGTCAGTGTACAGCCTGAAGATATATAAGATATTGACATCAGATCAATGAATTAAAACTATCACTGCGAGCAGTAGTAATAATAATCACTTCCTATATTTGGTTCGCGTTTGGTTCGATGAAGCCAAACCGAGACCTACGTTTTCAGGCGGACTAGAGTTCGCCTGCTTGGTCCGCGGACCGAGTTCGACGCGCATTCACACAGACCCGAAAAACCGGACTATCGAATTCTGGTCCGAAAGTCCGGACCAAACAGCCCCTGTGTGAAAGCGACCTCAGTGCTATGGTGCGTTCTGAAGCCTGATTGAAATTCCTCCATGATGTTGTTTTCTTTGAGAAAGGAGTTTATTTGTATTGAGAAAATGTTTTCAAGTATCTTGCTGATGAATGGGAGGTTGGATATTGGCCTATAGTTGGCTAGTACTGTCTAGTTTGGGTTTCTTTAGTAAGGGTCTTATGACGGCTGTTTTGAATGCGTCTGGGAAAATACCTGTCAGAAGCTATGTATTTATAATATTTAAGACATGACTTGCAATACTCTTGAATATTCGCTTAAAAATGCTTTGGGTATAGGGTCAATACAGGAGGTGGAGGAGTTACATTCCATGACAGTTTTGTAAAGCTCAGTTGACATTTTCCTATGGTTACTTTTTCGCAGGGTTTGCTGATGGTGTCCATGTTTGTATCAGGACTAATGCTGGCTCTAATTGAACTTATTTTGTTATTGAAGAATAATGCTAGTTCTTCACATTTTGATGCAGATGACTGTGGAGGGGTGGGGGCAGTGCTGAGTAGCATTTTCTGTGATAATCTTAGAAAAATTGTCATTTCTTGCCACTCGTATTTCTTTGTTATAGGCATATAGCGCTTTTCTGTTTCTGTTGGGTGCTACCACTGGTAGCACCGAACCTTGGGCTACGCAGGCTCAATGGCTGCCATACAATGGCACCCGGCACACATCACACTACACAATGGCTGAACGGCTCAGGAGACAGGGATTGATATCAGTCAATTAAGGGGAAGGGAAGATTAGGTGGCCTTGATGTCAGAGATTCAGTCAGGACCTCGGTTAAACGTCTCATCCAAAGGACGGCACTCGCAGCTCTACAGTGTCCCTATCGCCTATTGCTTAATAACAGCGGAGCAGTGCTGCCGTTGCTTCCGCGTTTTCCCTGATTGGCTGCGACACGCCCCGCGGAGCGGAGCGGCAGAGCTTGCGGAATTATGTAACCGCCCTAATCCGCCATGATTTTCATTCGGCGCTCAGCTCACCTGGCAGCGCAGCGGTCCTGCGGTCCTGCAGTCCATTGTTGACGAGTTCGAATCCCATGAAATTTTTTTTTTAACGTGATTTTTTTTTAACGTGTATTCTTTCGCCGGTTAAGGTTAGGCATGGTTAAGGTTAAGGTTAAGGTTAGGCATTGTTTCGGAGTTGGTTAAGGTTAGAACGGTTAAGTTTAGGCGCTGTTAAGGAGCTGGTTAAGGTTAGAGTTTGTCTTAGAGAATGGCAATATTATTTCTATGGTTAAGGTTAAGGTTAGGCATGGTTAAGGTTAAGGTTAAGGTTAGGCATTGTTTCGGAGTTGGTTAAGGTTAGAACGGTTAAGTTTAGGCGCTGTTAAGGAGCTGGTTAAGGTTAGAGTTTGTCTTAGAGACAGCCTATTTCCGCACTGCCGCTCTCCCGCGTTGCCGCGGTCACATGGTCAAATTGTCACATTCTTGCACTGCTCCGCTGTTAAAAAGCAACACGCGTCCCTATCACCGTAACAGGGGCATTGTTACTGACTAGTCCAGAGGACAGAGTGCCCCCTGCTGGACAACAACACAACTTTCCGACAGCAGCCTTGACCGGGGCTCGAACCGGTGATATCGTGTTAACTTTGATATTATTTGATATTATATTATATCACAGTTTATTGTCAGCTTGTTTTATAACCAATGTCAATATCATTGGATGTTTTGCTGCCATTGTTCTGACCCTTAGAAGAATGCAGGGCATGTATTGTCGATATCGCTGTCAATATCGAACCAGCAACCTTTGACCTCTAGGCAGCCGTTCCTATAATCCTGTGCCGATGTTAAGTTTCATTAGCTGCGTTCGGCGCCAGTGTCATTACTGGTTTCCAATATTCAGACGTTGTCGCTGGTAAGCAGAGGTTGTTGTCTTTATTGGTTTTCAGTCTTCAGTTCTTACCTCCCCTGTGGAGCTGGTCTGAGCAGGTGGCTTGTGTAGCTTTTCTGGGTGTTAGCAAAACTAGCTATAACTAAATTCCACCAATTGAATGTGTAGGATGTATGAAATATGATATATGATATAGGATATAGGAAATATGATATATGATACAGGATATAGGATACAGGATATATGATACAGGATATAGGATATAAGATACAGGATATATGATACAGGATATAGGATACAGGATACAGGATACATGATACAGGATACAGGATATAGGATATAGGATATAGGATACAGGATATATGATACAGGATATAGGATACAGGATACAGGATATAGGATACAGGATTTAGGATATAGGATACAGGATACAGGATATATGATACAGGATATATGATATATGATACATGATACAGGATACAGGATATAGGATACAGTATATATGATACAGGATATAGGATACATGATACAGGATATAGGATATAGGATACAGGATATAGGATATAGGATATAGGATACAGGATATATGATACAGGATATAGGATATATGATATATGATACAGGATATATGATATATGATACATGATACAGGATACAGGATATAGGATACAGGATATATGATACAGGATATATGATACAGGATACAGGATACAGGATATAGGATATAGGATATAGGATACAGGATATATGATACAGTATATAGGATATAGGATATAGGATACAGGATATAGGATACAGGATACAGGATATAGGATACAGGATACAGGATATATGATACAGGATATATGATACAGGATATAGGATACAGGAAACAGGATACAGGATACAGGATATAGGATATAGGATACAGGATACAGGATATAGGATATATGATACAGGATATATGATACAGGATACAGGAAACAGGATACAGGATACAGGATATATGATATAGGATACAGGATACAGGATATAGGATACAGGATATAGGATATAGGATACAGGATATATGATACAGGATACAGGATACAGGATATATGATACAGGATACAGGATACAGGATATAGGATACAGGATATAGGATACATGATACAGGATACAGGATACAGGATATAGGATATAGGATACAGGATACAGGATATAGGATACAGGATACAGGATATAGGATACAGGATATAGGATACAGGATACAGGATATAGGATACAGGATATAGGATACAGGATACAGGATATAGGATACAGGATATAGGATACATGATACAGGATACAGGATATATGATATAGGATACATGATACAGGATACATGATACAGGATATAGGATACAGTATATAGGATACAGGATACAGGATATAGGATACAGGATATAGGATATAGGATACAGTATATAGGATACAGGATACAGGATATAGGATACAGGATACAGGATATAGGATACAGGATACAGGATATAGGATATAGGATATAGGATATAGGATATAGGATACAGGATACAGGATACAGGATATAGGATACAGGATACAGGTTACAGGATATAGGATACAGGATACAGGATACAGGATACAGGATACAGGATATATGATACAGGATACAGGATATAGGATACAGGATACAGGATACATGATACAGGATACAGGATATAGGATACAGGATATAGGATATAGGATACAGGATATAGGATATAGGATACAGGATATAGGATACAGGATACAGGATATAAGATACATGATACAGGATACAGGATACAGGATATATGATATAGGATACAGGATACAGGATACAGGATATAGGATACAGGATACAGGATACAGGATACAGTATATATGATACAGGATACAGGATATAGGATATAGGATACAGGATACAGGATACATGATACAGGATACAGGATATAGGATACAGGATATAGGATACAGGATACAGGATACAGGATATAGGATACAGGATACAGGATATAGGATACAGGATACAGGATATAGGATACAGGATACAGGATATATGATACAGGATATAGGATACAGTACCTCTTCTTGAAGGTAACAGGGCTAGTGGCTCTAACCCTCAGCAGGTGACACAACATGGCTGACTCCTCTTCTGTGAGCAGAGCTGTTCTTACAGAGTCACCATCTCAGATCTCACTGCTGAGTCTCTAATATATGATATATATAACTATACGTGATAATATATAATATATATATAACTCTCTACATGATAATATATAATATATATAACTATACGTGATAATATATAATATGTATAACTCTCTACGTGATAATATATAATATATATATAACTCTATGTGATAATATATAATATATATAACTATACGTGATAATATATAATATGTATAACTCTCTACGTGATAATATATAATATATATATATAACTATATGTGATAATATATAATATATATAACTCTCTATGTGATAATATATAATATATATAACTCTTTGTGATAATATATAATATATATAACTCTCTATGTGATAATATATAATATATATAACTCTCTACGTGATAATATATAATATATATAACTCTATATGTGATAATATATAATATATATAACTCTCTATGTGATCATATATAATATATATAACTCTCTACATGATAATATATAATATATATAACTCTCTATGTGATAATATATAATATATATAACTCTCTACATGATAATATATAATATATATATATAACTCTCTATGTGATAATATATAATATATATATAACTCTCTATGTGATAATATATAATATATATAACTCTCTGTGATAATATATAATATATATATATATAACTCTCTGTGATAATATATAATATATATAACTCTCTATGTGATAATATATAATATATATATAACTCTCTATGTGATAATATATAATATATATAACTCTCTATGTGATAATATATAATATATATAACCATCTATGTGATAATATATAATATATATAACTCTCTATGTGATAATATATAATATATATAACTCAGGATATAGGATATAGGATACAGGATATATGATACAGGATACAGGATACAGGATACAGGATATAGGATACAGGATACAGGATATATGATACAGGATACAGGATATAGGATACAGGATACAGGATACAGGATACAGGATATATGATATATGATATAGGATACAGGATACAGGATATATGATACAGGATATAGGATACAGGATACAGGATATAGGATACAGAATACAGGATATATGATACAGGATATATGATATATGATATAGGATACAGGATACAGGATATATGATACAGGATATATGATATATGATACATGATACAGGATACAGGATATAGGATACAGGATATATGATACAGGATACAGGATATAGGATATAGGATATAGGATATAGGATACAGGATATATGATACATGATACAGGATACAGGATATATGATACAGGATATAGGATACAGGATACAGGATATATGATATAGGATATAGGATATAGGATACAGGATACAGGATACAGGATATAGGATATAGGATATAGGATATAGGATATAGGATATATGATACAGGATATAGGATACATGATACAGGATATAGGATATAGGATATAGGATATAGGATATAGGATACAGGATATATGATACAGGATATAGGATACAGGATATAGGATATAGGATACAGGATATAGGATACAGGATATATGATACAGGATACATGATACAGGAAACAGGATACAGGATACAGGATATAGGATATAGGATACAGGATACAGGATACAGGATATATGATACAGGATATAGGAAACAGGATACAGGATACAGGATATAGGATACAGGATACAGGATATAGGATACAGGATACAGGATATAGGATACAGGATACAGGATACAGGATATAGGATATAGGATACATGATACATGATACAGGATACAGGATATAGGATACAGGATATAGGATACAGGATACAGGATATAGGATATAGGATACAGGATATAGGATACAGGATACAGGATATATGATATAGGATATAGGATACAGGATATAGGATACATGATAGATGATACAGGATACAGGATATATGATACAGGATACAGGATATATGATATAGGATATAGGATACAGGATATAGGATACATGATAGATGATACAGGATACATGATACAGGATACAGGATACATGATATAGGATATATGATACAGGATATAGGATACAGGATATAGGATACAGGATATAGGATATAGGATACAGGATATAGGATACAGGATACAGGATATAGGATATAGGATATAGGATATAGGATACAGGATATAGGATACAGGATATAGGATACAGGATATAGGATATAGGATACAGGATATAGGATATAGGATACAGGATATAGGATATAGGATACAGGATACAGGATATAGGATACAGGATATAGGATATAGGATACAGGATATAGGATATAGGATATAGGATACAGGATATAGGATATAGGATACAGGATACAGGATACAGGATATAGGATATATGATACAGGATATAGGATATAGGATACAGGATACAGGATATAGGATATAGGATACAGGATACAGGATATAGGATATATGATACAGGATATAGGATATAGGATACAGGATACAGGATATAGGATATAGGATACAGGATATAGGATATATGATACAGGATACAGGATATAGGATACAGGATATAGGATACAGGATTTAGGATATAGGATACAGGATATAGGATATAGGATATAGGATACAGGATACAGGATACAGGATATAGGATATAGGATACAGGATACAGGATATAGGATATAGGATACAGAATACAGGATATAGGATACAGGATACAGGATACAGGATACAGGAAACAGGATACAGGATACAGGATATAGGATACAGGATACAGGATATATGATACAGGATATAGGATACAGGATACAGGATACAGGAAACAGGATACAGGATATAGGATACAGGATATAGGATATAGGATACAGGATATATGATATAGGATACAGGATACAGGATATAGGATACAGGATACAGGATATAGGATACAGGATATATGATACAGGATATAGGATACAGGATATAGGATATAGGATACAGGATATAGGATACAGGATATAGGATACAGGATACAGGATACATGATACAGGATATAGGATACAGGATATAGGATACAGGATATAGGATACATGATATAGGATACAGGATACAGGATATAGGATACAGGATATAGGATACAGGATATAGGATATAGGATACAGGATATAGGATACAGGATATAGGATACAGGATACATGATACAGGATATAGGATACAGGATACATGATACATGATACAGGATATAGGATACAGGATATAGGATACAGGATACAGGATACATGATACAGGATATAGGATACAGGATATAGGATACAGGATATAGGATATAGGATACAGGATATAGGATACAGGATATAGGATACAGGATATAGGATACAGGATACAGGATATAGGATACAGGATACAGGATACAGGATACAGGATACAGGATATAGGATATAGGATATAGGATATAGGATATAGGATACAGGATACAGGATACAGGATATATGATACAGGATATATGATACAGGATACAGGATACAGGATATAGGATACAGGATACAGGATATAGGATACAGGATATAGGATACAGGATACAGGATACAGGATACAGGATACAGGATATAGGATACAGGATACAGGATATAGGATACAGGATACAGGATATAGGATATATGATACATGATACAGGATACAGGATACAGGATACAGGATACAGGATATAGGATACATGATACAGGATACAGGATACAGGATACAGGATACAGGATATAGGATACAGGATATAGGATACAGGATATATGATACAGGATATATGATACAGGATATAGGATACAGGATACAGGATATAGGATATAGGATAGAGGATAGAGGATATAGGATAGAGGATATAGGATATAGGAAACAGGATATAGGATACAGGATACAGGATACAGGATATAGGATACATGATACAGGATATAGGATATAGGATAGAGGATATAGGATATAGGAAACAGGATATAGGATACAGGATACAGGATACAGGATATAGGATACATGATACAGGATATAGGATATAGGATAGAGGATATAGGATATAGGAAACAGGATATAGGATACAGGATACAGGATACAGGATATAGGATACAGGATACAGGATATAGGATACAGGATATAGGATACAGGATATAGGATACAGGATACATGATATAGGATACAGGATATAGGATATATGATACAGGATATAGGATATATGATACAGGATATAGGATACATGATACAGGATATAGGAAACAGGATACAGGATATAGGATACAGGATACAGGATATATGATACAGGATATAGGATACATGATACAGGATATAGGAAACAGGATATATGATACAGGATATAGGAAACAAGATACAGGGTATATGATACAGGATATAGGATACAGGATATAGGATACAGGATACAGGATATAGGATACATTATATAGGATATAGGATACATGATATAGGATACAGGATATAGGATATAGGATACAGGATACAGGATATAGGATACAGGATACAGGATATATGATACAGGATATAGGATACATGATACAGGATATAGGAAACAGGATATATGATACAGGATATAGGAAACAGGATACAGGATATAGGATACAGGATATAAGATACAGGATATAGGATACAGGATACAGGATATAGGAAACAGGATACAGGATATAGGATACATGATACAGGATACAGGATATAGGATACAGGATACAGGATATAGGATACAGGATACAGGATATATGATACAGGATATAGGATACAGTACCTCTTCTTGAAGGTAACAGGGCTAGTGGCTCTAACCCTCAGCAGGTGACACAACATGGCTGAATCCTCTTCTGTGAGCAGAGCTGTTCTTACAGAGTCACCATCTCAGATCTCACTGCTGAGTCTCTAATATATTATATATATAACTATACGTGATAATATATAATATATATATAACTCTCTACATGATAATATATAATATATATAACTATACGTGATAATATATAATATGTATAACTCTCTACGTGATAATATATAATATATATATAACTCTATGTGATAATATATAATATATAACTATACGTGATAATATATAATATGTATAACTCTCTACGTGATAATATATAATATATATATATAACTCTATGTGATAATATATAATATATATAACTCTCTATGTGATAATATATAATATATATAACTCTTTGTGATAATATATAATATATATAACTCTCTATGTGATAATATATAATATATATAACTCTCTACGTGATAATATATAATATATATAACTCTATATGTGATAATATATAATATATATAACTCTCTATGTGATAATATATAATATATATATAACTCTCTACATGATAATATATAATATATATAACTATCTATGTGATAATATATAATATATATAACTCTCTACATGATAATATATAATATATATATAACTCTCTATGTGATAATATAATATATATATATAACTCTCTATGTGATAATATATAATATATATAACTATCTGTGATAATATATAATATATATATATAACTCTCTGTGATAATATATAATATATATAACTCTCTATGTGATAATATATAATATATATATATAACTCTCTATGTGATAATATATAATATATATAACTCTCTATGTGATAATATATAATATATATAACCATCTATGTGATAATATATAATATATATAACTCTCTATGTGATAATATATAATATATATAACTCTCTACATGATAATATATAATATATATATAACTCTCTATGTGATAATATATAATATATATATATATATATATATATATATATATATAACTCTCTATGTGATAATATATAATATATATAACTCTCTGTGATAATATATAATATATATATAACTCTCTGTGATAATATATAATATATATAACTCTCTATGTGATAATATATAATATATATAACTCTCTATGTGATAATATATATAACTCTCTATGTGATAATATATAATATATATAACTCTCTACGTGAAAATATATGTAAGGGATAATGTATAGCTACGAGGTCATTGTCGCAAAATAATTGACCGACACGTAGTTTAAAATACAGAGCCGCCTCGGCGAGGTGTTTTAAACGTCAGTGAAGGTCAATTATTTTGCGACAATGATCGAGTATAGCTATACATTATCCCGCTTATTACATGGCTAACTTACTAACAATATACCTAATTCATTTTACATCGACTCGCAACACTGGTTCTGGCTCCGCTCGTCGCTCCGCCCCCTGTCATCGACGGCAGCTTCCCCGGCAGCAGAACACCGGCAGTGTCTGATTGCACTGATGTCAGTGGGCTTGATTGCGAACAGCTGCGCACAGCGGTCATTATTGTCCCACAGCGGTCATTATTGTCTGATAACAGACCTCTGACGCGCGCTATTGCCCAATCACAAGCAAGCATTTCGGCGAATGTGAAAACGCCATGTAATAAAATATATATAACTCTATGTGATAATATATAATATATATAACTCTCTATGTGATAATATATCATATATATAACTCTCTATGTGATAATATATAATATATATAACTCTCTACGTGATAATATATAATATATATAACTCTCTACGTGATAATATATAATATATATAACTCTCTATGTGACAATATATAATATATATAACTCTCTACGTGATAATATATAATATATATAACTCTCTATGTGATAATATATATAACTCTCTATGTGATAATATATAATATATATAACTCTCTATGTGATAATATATAATATATAACTCTCTATGTGATAATATATAATATATATAACTCTCTACGTGATAATATATAATATATATTACTCAGTCTCTGGTGTTTGGAGGCTGCTGTATATTCCAGCTATATGTCACAATGATTAATTAGCTCTTTTGGTGTTTGTGCGTGTGTGTGTGTGTGTGTGTGTGTGTGTGTATGTGTGTGTGTGTGTGTGTGTGTGTGTGTGTGTGTGTGTGTGTGTGTGTGTGTGTGTGTGTGTGTGTGTGTGTGTGTGTGTGTGTGTGTGTGTAATGTGTATAGCTTGCATAAGCCACTGTATATGAATGATTTCCTGCTGTAGGGGATACTGAGCAATGTGTTGTGTCTTCTGTCTGTAGATGTGAACAGAGTATTATAATGTGTTGTATCTTCTGTCTGTAGATGTAAACAGAGTATTATAATGTGTTGTGTCTTCTGTCTGTAGATGTAAACAGAGTATTATAATATGTTGTATATTCTGTCTGTAGATGTAAACAGAGTATTATAATATGTTGTATCTTCTGTCTGTAGATGTAAACAGAGTATTATAACGTGTTGTGTCTTCTGTCTGTAGATCTAAGCAGCGTATTATAGCGTGTTGTGTCTTATGTCTGTAGATGTAAACAGTATTATAAGGTGTTGTGTCTTCTGTCTGTAGATGTAAACAGAGTATTATAATGTGTTGTGTCTTCTGTCTGTAGATGTAAACAGAGTATTATAATGTGTTGTGTCTTCTGTCTGTAGATGTGAACAGAGTATTATAATGTGTTGTGTCTTCTGTCTGTAGATGTACACAGAGTATTATAATGTGTTGTGTCTTCTGTCTGTAGATGTAAACAGAGTATTATAATATGCTGTATCTTCTGTCTGTAGATGTAAACAGAGTATTATAATGTGTTGTTTCTTCTGTCTGTAGATGTACACAGAGTATTATAATGTGTTGTGTCTTCTGTCTGTAGATGTAAACAGAGTATTATAATGTGTTGTGTCTTATGTCTGTAGAT
This sequence comes from Notolepis coatsorum, assembly GCF_963971535.1. Taxonomy (NCBI): domain Eukaryota; kingdom Metazoa; phylum Chordata; class Actinopteri; order Aulopiformes; family Paralepididae; genus Notolepis; species Notolepis coatsorum. The sequence goes on from NC_140165.1 coordinate 268,446,215, forward strand.
GTAAACAGTATTATAATGTGTTGTATCTTCTGTCTGTAGATGTAAACAGAGTATTATAATGTGTTGTTTCTTCTGTCTGTAGATGTAAACAGAGTATTATAATGTGTTGTGTCTTCTATCTGTAGATGTAAACAGAGTATTATAATGTGTTGTTTCTTCTGTCTGTAGATGTAAACAGAGTATTATAATGTGTTGTGTCTTCTGTCTGTAGATGTAAACAGAGTATTATAATATGTTGTATCTTCTGTCTGTAGATGTAAACAGAGTATTATAACGTGTTGTGTCTTCTGTCTGTAGATGTAAACAGAGTATTATAACGTGTTGTGTCTTCTGTCTGTAGATGTAAACAGAGTATTATAATGTGTTGTGTCTTCTGTCTGTAGATGTAAACAGAGTATTATAATGTGTTGTATCTTCTGTAGATGAACGGCTGCGCTTTGCTCGCTTCATATCACAGTTGGGCAAATTAACATGAATTTAACGTTATGTATTTTATTTTATTTACTCAGAAGCATTTTTTTATCGCCTAGAGACATAAAACGCGGGCCACTTGTTTGTCAAACACTTCCTCTGAAATGCTCCAACTTCTCTGAATGTCAACAGAGAGTCTGTTTGTTTACTGGGGGCTGACATCATGGTGGAGTCATGGTGGAGGTCAGAGGTCACGGTGGAGTCATGGTGGAGTCATGGTGGAGGTCAGAGGTTATGGTGGAGTCATGGTGGAGTCATGGTGGAGTCATGGTGGAGTCATGGTGGAGGTCAGAGGTTATGGTGGAGTCATGGTGGAGTCATGGTGGAGTCATGTTGGAGTCATGGTGGAGTCATGGTGGAGTCATGGTGGATGGTTCCATTACAGTTTTCTCTCACATCACCATGGCAACATGCAGAACAACACCATTACAGTCAGGGCCGCCTGGGAGAAATGCGAGGCCCTGTGCGAGATTTAAACGCGAGCGATATGTGTGTTAGAAAGAGAGAGAAATATATAGAGAGAGAGCATGTCATTTTGTGTGTTAAAGAGAGATATAAAGCATGTCTGTGTGTGTTAGAGAGAGAGAGAGAGAGAGAGAGAGAGAGAGAGAGAGCATGTGTGTTTGTGTGTTAGAGAGAGATAGCATGTCTGTGTGTGTGTGTGTGTGTGTTAGAGAGAGAGCATGTATGAGAGAGATAAGCAAAGATAAGCCCCTAAAGGATATTCAACTTTTAATGGAAGAACAAAACAGAAGGAAAAGATAACTTCACAAAGGCAACATGAATATACATAGATCCAAAAGGACAAAGATCAACAATTAAATCCAAAGAGAAGAGGGTCTATACCAGAGAAAACAAAGTAGCAAGGAGCCAATGGCCGACATCAGCTAAATAGGCTAACTGCAAATAGAGTAGCCAGGTACTGACACCAGGCCACACACAGCTTTGGCCAACGCTACCCAAGCTACACAAACGACCAAGACAATTCACACACAGCACATGTCGTATCTCCAAATGTTGTGAAGTAACATATGTTTTGCCTGGAAAAAAACATTGTTATTAACAAAACATTCGGGAGGGGAAGGAAGGAAGAGTGGGGTAATGTCCAATGGACATCTTACCTGCACCAAGGAACACAGGGTGAAAGGCTGCAACACAGGTCTCCACGTTGACGAAAGGCCTCTCGCTGGCGGGACAAAAAGAAGCTATGGCCGGAGCCTTGTCATGGTGCAGGCCCGACTACATCTTCTGTCAAAGATGATGTCGTAGTCAGAGTGCCAGGGCCTGCTATTCTCACGGCTAATGTCAATGGCCGTAGCACAAGCTAACAGCTAACTCTAGGCTAACTGATAGCATCAAGCTAACGTTCCCAGCCGAGCGAAAACGAGCAGCTAACGTCGTAGCTAAACAGCTAACTGGCTAACAGTTAGCTCCACCCGGCTATCGCTAACCACTAGCTAATGCAGAAGCAAGCTATGCGGCTACCACTGAAAAACTGTACAACGTGAGAAAAGCAATACAGGCCAACACTTCAGACAGCCGCTGTGTTTTCCTCTTCTCATCCGAAGAGAGAAGGGAAAAAGAAGGCAATACACGTCCCACTACAGAGTGGTGTTTACCATAGCGGTGCCGGCAACAAGTCCCTCGCGGACTATAGCCGACTTGAGCATGGAGATATTCTCATAATGAAACACCAAGCTCACCTCCCTCGCACCAGGTGCTGACACCAGGCCACACACCGTTAGCTACTACAACAGCTAGCCGGCCCGTTTGGCTCCCGAGAGAGAGATATATCCACGGCGGGAATAGAATAGAGTGCATTAAAAACTCACCAAACGTCCAAGAGGATGGAGACAACCGTGTGAAGTTGACAAAGTTCATCTGCCGAATGACCGTCCTCTTAGGGGAGGGGAGGGGAGGGGAGGGGAGGGGAGGGGAGGGGAGGGGAGGGGAGGGGAGGGGAGGGGAGGAGAGGGGAGGGGAGATAATCTATGTAGCCCAATTAGAGACAACAGTAATTTAAAGAGCATTACTCGTTCCTGTTCCTCTGAGCTCCTCAACACACTGACTCATCCCTCCATCCATTTATCCTACTGACACATGTACACATGACCATCCTTCACAGGCAAATTACACCCAGACAATTACCAGCATGTGTAAATATCATGCTCCACACACAAGCATTATTATCACTTCATTTTTAGAAGAGGAGAGGACAAAGAGAAGAGAGCAGGAGGGGATGAGGAGAGGAGAGGAGTGGAAGGGAGAGGAGAGGAGAGGAGAGGAGAGGAGAGGAGAGGAGAGGAGAGGAGAGGAGAGGAGAGGAGAGGAGAGGAGAGGAGAGGAGAGGAGAGGAGAGGAGAGGAGAGGAGGGGAGAGGAGGGAGGGGATGGGAGGGGAGGGGAGGGGAGATGAGGGGAGAGGAGAGGAGAGGAGAGGAGAGGAGAGGAGAGGAGAGGAGAGAGGAGGGGAGAGGATGGGAGGGGAGGGGAGAGGAGAGGAGAGGAAGGGAGGGGAGAGGAGTAGATGAGGGGAGAGGAGAGGAGAGGAGAGGAGAGGAGAGGAGAGGAGAGGAGAGGAGAGGAGAGGAGAGGAGGGGAGAGAAGAGGAGATGAGATGAAATTAATCTTCAAAATAATCTAACAATACTTAGCCTATACCAGACAACATATGTTTAAAATACATTAATCATCTCACAGCTCCTCAAGATCATCAACGCATCACTGACAACCTACTTTCCTGCAGGCAAATATAGGAGCAATTTCCACACTTAAATACCACCATGACTCCGGTTAATATCACACTGTATGATCGCTGATTAATCACATCACATGACGAGAGGAGAGAAGAGGAGAGAATGAGATGATGAGATGATGTGTTGGAGGAGAAAGAACAGGAGAGAATGAGAGGATGTGTTGGAGGAGACAGAAGAGAAGAGGAGAGAATGATAGGATGAGGGGATGTCTTAGAAGAGAAAGAAGAGGAGAGGGGAGAGGAGGGGTAAAGAGGTAAAGAGGGGAATTTGGATTGCAGGGGATAAGAGAGGACAGGATAGAAGGATGAGAGGAGAGTGGCTCTCATATCTCCAGAAGCGTCCATCTGATTGCCTTGACGACCCGTGGGACTGCAGTGTTGGATGTGGCACAATCTGGCCAGATGGTGGCGCTATAGCAGCAAATGTATCTATGTGCAGCCAGCGTCTCCAGTGCAATATGGAACCCTCTCCGCTTGAGAAGCGCTCATGGGATGGACTTGACATGGGGCGGGTGTCCCGCTGAGGACCCGAGGCCAGTGAACAGACACTGTAATAAAAGGATCGGGGGGGAGAGCCCCTCCTGCTGAACCACACACCACCACCACCCACTTATCACACTGCAGACCGTTAATATCACCATTATCCACGCGCTAATGCGGAAATAAGTATGATAATTCTCCACACTCTGCTCCACAAATGCATAATGTGATTGATTATGTGCAATTTAAGAGGTGAGGAGAAGAAAGAGCACAAGAATACTGGGCAGAGAGGAGAGAGGAGGAGAGAGGAGAGAGGAGAGAGGAGGAGGGGAAGAGAAGGAGAGGCGATAGGGCAGATGAGAGGAGGAGAGGAGAGAGGAGAGAGGAAGAGAAGGAGAGGAGATAGGGCAGAGGAGAGGAGGAGAGGAGAGCGGAAGAGAAGGAGAGGAGAGAGGAGAGATGACAGAGGAGAGAGGAGATAGGGCAGAGAAGGAGAGGAGAGAGGAGAGAGGAGAGAGGAGAGAGGAGAGAGGAGATATGGCAGAGGAGGAGAGGAGAGAGGAGAGAGAAAGAGAAGGAGAGGATAGAGGAGAGGAGAGAGGAGAGAGGAAGAGAAGGAGAGGAGAGATGAGAGAGGAGAGGAGAGAGGAGAGAGGAAGAGAAGGAGAAGATAGAGGATAGCGGATAGAGGAGAGATGAGACAGGGCAGAGATGAGAAGGAGAAGAAGAGAAGGAGAGGAGAGAGGAGAGATGAGAGATAGGATACAGTAGAGAGAGAGGAGAGAGGAGAGAGGAGAGAGGAGAGAGGAGCGAGGAGAGAGAAGATACAGGAGAGAGAGGAGAGAGGAGGAGGAGAGAGGAGAGAGAGGATACAGGAGAGAGAGGTGAGAGGAGGAGGAGAGAGGAGAGAGGAGAGAGAGGATACAGGAGAGAGAGGAGAGAGGAGGAGGAGAGAGAAGATACAGGAGAGAGAGGATACAGGAGAGAGAGGAGAGAGGAGAGAGAGGATACAGTAGAGAGAGAGGAGGAGGAGAGAGAGGATACAGGAGAGAGAGTCGGAGGAGAGAGGAGAGAGAGGATACAGGAGAGAGAGGAGGAGGAGAGAGGAGAGAGAGGATACTGAAGATACCTCTCTCTCCTGAAGCTTTTAAATCCCTGCTTAAGACCCATCTTTTCTCTCTCTCCTTCAACCTACCCTGATCTCACCTGGTCGGGGACTGACCTTTAGATTAATCTGTCCAGTTTAGTTAGGATGTCTATTTTCTCCCATCTCTGCTTTTCAGCAGCACTAAAAACATGGGAACTCTCTAACCCCTGTCCCCCCCCCCCCCCCATCTCTCTGAGTGCATGCTGTCTCGTAGTGCTGACCAAGGTGATGGATGTCTCGGGGTATTGGCCAAGATTGCAGAGACTGCTCTACATGCACCTCTGAGGCCACGGATCAGCTCCTTACCGTCTTCTGTCCGTGGTCTGTCAACCCTGTGAGTTGCTGTCCCGGAGTGTTGACCGGAGTGTCGCACGTCCCGTGATGAAGACCGGGAGGATGCGACCCTCTCTGCGTGCCCTCCTGTCTCCCTGTCTCCGGCGGTCTCGTAGTGCTGACCGGAGTGCTGGACGTCCCGCGATGATGTCGAGGAGGTTGCGACCCTCTCTGCGTGCCCTCCTGTCTCCCTGTCTCCGGCGGTCTCGTAGTGGTGACCGGAGTGCTGGACGTCCCGCGATGATGTCGAGGAGGTTGCGACCCTCTCTGCGTGCCCTCCTGTCTCCCTGTCTCCGGCGGTCTCGTAGTGGTGACCGGAGTGCTGGACGTCCCGCGATGATGTCGGGGAGGATGCGACCCTCTCTGCGTGCCCTCCTGTCTCCGGCGGTCTCGTAGTGGTGACCGGAGTGCTGGACGTCCCGCGATGATGTCGAGGAGGTTGCGACCCTCTCTGCGCCGCCCCTATCTCCCTGTCTCCGACTGTCTCTGAGCAATGACCGGAGTGTTGAATGTCCCGTGATTAAGACGGGGAGGACGTGACCCTCTTTGCGCCGCCCCTGTGCCTCATATAGATTCGCTATCAGCTCTATCTTTAATCTTTCAAAATGTTCAGTTGCTATCGCTATCAGCTCTATCCTTAATTTTTCAAAATGTTCAGTTGCTATTGCATGCACTCATCTGTGTTTCACTACACACATGAGTGCATGCTTACCAACTGTCCGTCTGCAACACTACTATCACCGACATCTAAGAAGGGAGATCCCCCCTTGAATGGCATTTTACATTATAATATAATAAAAATAAAAATAATATAACAAATAATGAACAATTAAATAAAAGTACATTTTTTTATATATACAAATATCCAAATGAGAAAAAATATATATTAGGCAGTCACATTACTGCTCAAGCTCCACTCTCTTATATTTGTCCATAAGTGCTTGTTTATAGCTACCTTTAAATTGATTGATATTATTGCTTAATTTTATACTCGCATCCAGACCATTCCAGATTGATACCCCACAAACTGCAATGCACATGCTTTTAAGAGTTGTACTTACCATTTTTTATTGCCAGAAACATAATTTCTGCAGTAATTTTTATTTGATTAAGTCCATGAATTTTTATGTTTGACTCTTTACAAACAGACTATTTGTGTGATCTAAATATCTACCATGATGTATTATCCGTATGGCTCTTTTTTGCAGTGTGCATATCTTTTGTAAGTTGCTTTTATAAGTATTTCCCCAAGTTTCAACACAATATGATAGATAATTATAGTACAATAATGTATATAGAGTTTTTTTTCTTTCTTTTTTTTTAATAATTTTATTTTCATTTTCAACCAGCATGGATACATGCAGGATATGGTCAGTATCAAACGGAGAGACATCCACTTTGGTTCTTTCCCCCCCCTCCCACCCCCACTCCCTCCCACCAGTTCCCTCGCACCAGCCCACCCCACCCCCCCCCCCCTCCCAGGTTCAACTCAGACTCACATTTGACAAACACTAAACTAACAGAGACATACACATCAGATACGGAAATAAGTAAAATGCAAACGTAACAAAACAAAAACACATTCACATCTTCAACTATATAGAGTTTTCTGATTCAGGATATATATATTCTTGCCCAGTATACCAATACTTCTCGCTAACTTTGAACATATATATTTTAGATGAGGAAAAGGAGAAGAGAGAGGAAAGAGGAAGAGAAGTAGAGGATATAGGAGAGAGGATATAGGGCAGAGAGGATTGATTGATTGATTGAAAACTTTATTAACAGATTGCAGAATGGGTACAATACAGTACAGCTCAATACACACAATTGTTAAGGGGATGCAGACCAGAGAAATACTTTCGTCTTGTTTACATCAGGGTCCCCCATTTTCAATTCATCAGGACATATACGACACACACGACATACAGATAGACAGTACTGCTACATCTATACATTTATGACATACCAGATTTGCAAAAACAGTACTTTGTGATACAAAAAGAGGCCAGAAAAGAGTATATACATTTGACGGAAAAACTGTACATTGGGGGAGGTTGGGTAGGTGGGTTGGGTAGGGGGGTGGCTGTACATTGGAGGTGGTTCGGTGGGTGGGGTGGGGGGGTTGGGTAGGAGGGGTGGGGGGGAACACTGTACAACTGTACAAGCAAAACTGTACATTGGAATATTGACAACCATACATGGTAATTTACTGTACATTGGAGGAGGTTGGGTTAGGACATTTACAGGGGCCAGTTTCGAAATGCAGTCTCCCGTAGGTGTTTTTTGAGAGAGTTTTTGAAAGTGGGTAGTGATTCACATTCCTTTACAGCTTTGGGTAGGGCATTCCACATTGATGTGGCATAATTGCGAAACGTGTTTAGTCCCTTGTTTAAGCCGAATCTGGGTTTAACATGATTTGTGGAGCTCCCTCTGGTGTTGTGATTGTGGTATTCACTGACCTTTGGGAAGTATTTTGACATGTACATGGGTACCTTGGTCGTGTAGTGTATCTTGTAGACCAGGCCCATTGCAAGTTGCTGTACTCTGTCGTCTACTCTAAGCCATCCTAGGTTGTCAAAGTGGGCAGGGGTGAGGTGGGTTCTAGGAGTAAGGTCAAGCAGTTTGTTTTCAGATGTTTGTAATTTTGTTTTTAGCGCCTTTGAGGTGTTTTGGTACCATGAGGTGCAAGCATAGTCGTAGTACCCTTGTATGAGTGCTCCTGCCAGAGTATTCAGGGTGTTCTTGTTTACCAGAGAGGAGATCCGGTACAATAATCGAGTTTGTTGGTTGACTTTTTTTATTACATTGGATGCCATTTTGTCACAGGAAAGATTAGCCTCTAGGATGGAGCCCAGGTAGGTAATTTCATCTTTCATTGTGACAATATTGTCACCCACTGTAACTGAGTGAAAAAATGATAGTTTGTTATCAGCGAGCCATATGCAGATTTTGCCTAGTTCCGAGCTGAGGGTTTTTTCAACCTGTAACTTGTTCTTGCCAGAGACCAGCAGGGCTGAGTCGTCTGCGAACAAGAACAAGTTGCAGTCACAAGCTGACGACATGTCATTTGCATAAATTAGGAACAGTAGCGATCCTAGTATGCTTCCTTGTGGAACACCACAGCTCACTGTGAGGGGGGGGGGGGGTGGGATAGGGTACCGTTTACCTCCACCATCTGTTCTCTCCCCTCCAGGTAGGATTGCATCCATCTCACTGATAGACTATCAAAACCCATTGCTTTTAGCTTGTCAATCAGAATGGAGTGATTGACAGTGTCGAAGGCTTTTTGTAGGTACCGCGTCCACCTCTTGTTTGATGTGGTCGTTCAAATAGAGGAGGCATGTGTCAGTGGAGTGGGATGTTCTGAATCCAGATTGGAATTCGTAGATTAGATTTTTTTCCGCTAGGTACTTTTCAATCTGTTCGTAGACTATTTTTTCCATGACTTTCGATATGGAGGGAAGAATAGAAACAGGGCGGTAGTTGCCTGGGTCTAATTTACAGCCCTAATTAGGAGGAGAGGAGAGGAGAGGAGAGGAGAGGAGAGGAGAGGAGAGGAGAGGAGAGGAGAGGAGAGGAGAGGAGAGGAGAGGAGAGGAGAGGAGAGGAGAGGAGAGGAGAGGAAAGGAGAGTGTAACGTTTGGGGTTTCTATCCTCTGTCTGGAGTGGAAACCCTACTGCCATTCTGGAGTACTTCACCCTGTCATCTGCAATTAGCTCTGATTGATTGTCACCTGTGATTTGTTGTCACTAATTACTGCGTGTGGGTTGCTGGGTATTTTGCCTTTATAGTAATCCTTTGTTCTCCTGTCTGTTGTCGGATCTTCAACAGAAGTACTGCGAGCAGTCGGCCACGGACAGAAGTGGGACATCTGGTCCGGTTTTGTTATATTGTTGTGTTAATCTTTTTCTCCGTCTTGTGTACAGTTTTCTCTATTATAAATGATCTCTCAGTTGTAGCCTGGCTACATTATGCTTTCTCGTTCCATTATCTTGCTCTAGTGTTTCAACAAATAAAATAAAATTTAGAAGCATTTTTAGAAGAGCAACACCATCTCCGCCTCCTTCTTCCTTTCTACTATTGGACTCAACATTCCTACCTTGAATCATAACAGAGAGAGGAGTGATGAAGAGAATGAGAGGATAGAGGAGAGAGGAGAGAGGGGACAGGGCAGAGGAGAGAGGAGGTGAGGAGGTGAGGAGAGAGGAGAGATGAAGAGAAGGAGAGGATAGAGGAGATAGGGGAGAGGAGAGAGGAGGTGAGGAGAGAGGAAAGATGAAGAGAATGAGAGGGTAGAGGAGAGATGAGAGAGGGGACAGGGCAGAGGAGAGAGGAGGTGAGGAGGTGAGGAGAGAGGAGAGATGAAGAGAAGGAGAGGATAGAGGAGAGAGGAGGTGAGGAGAGAGGAGGTGAGGAGAGAGGAAAGATGAAGAGAAGGAAAGGATAGAGGAGAGAGGGGACAGGGCAGAGGAGAGAGGAGGTGAGGAGGTGAGGAGAGAGGAGAGATGAAGAGAAGGAGAGGATAGAGGAGAGAGGGGACAGGGCAGAGGAGAGAGGAGGTGAGGAGGTGAGGAGAGAGGAGAGATGAAGAGAAGGAGAGGATAGAGGATAGAGGGGACAGGGCAGAGGAGAGAGGAGGTGAGGAGGTGAGGAGAGATGAAGAGAAGGAGAGGATAGAGGAGAGAGGAGAGAGGGGACAGGGCAGAGGAGAGAGGAGGTGAGGAGGTGCGGAGAGAGGAGAGATGAAGAGAAGGAGAGGATAGAGGAGAGAGGGGAGATGAGAGATGAGAGAGGAGGTGAGGAGGTGAGGAGAGATGAAGAGAAGGAGAGGATAGAGGAGAGAGGGGAGAGGAGAGAGGAGGTGAGGAGAGGAGGAGAGAGGAGGTGAGGAGGTGAGGAGAGGAGGAGAGAGGAGAGATGAAGAGAAGGAGAGGATAGAGGAGAGAGGAGAGAGGAGGTGAGGAGGTGAGGAGAGAGGAGAGATGAAGAGAAGGAGAAGGAGAGGATAGAGGAGACAGGGCAGAGGAGAGAGGAGGAGAGGAGAGAGAGGAAAGAAGAGAGAGGAGAAGAGAGAGGAGAGAAGAGAGAGGAGAGAAGAGAGAGGAGAGAAGAGAGAGTAGAGAGGGAACTGCGCCATGAGTGAAGGAACTGAGAGAGGGAACTGAGTCCTGAGAGAAGGAACTGAGTCGTGAGAGAGGGAACTGAGAGAGGGAACTGAGAGAGGGAACTGAGTCCTGAGAGAGGGAACTGAGAGAGGGAACTGAGAGAGGGAACTGAGTCCTGAGAGAGGGAACTGAAAGAGGGACCTGAGAGAGGGAACTGAGAGAGGGAACTGAGTCCTGAGAGAGGGAACTGAAAGAGTGAACTGAGAGAGGGAACTGAGATATGGAACTGAGAGAGGGAACTGAGAGAGGGAACTGAGAGAAGGAACTGAGTCCTGAGAGAGGGAACTGAGAGAGGGAACTGAGAGAGGGAACTGAGATATGGAACTGAGAGATGGAACTGAGAGAAGGAACTGAGTCCTGAGAGAGGGAACTGAGAGAGGGAACTGAGAGAGGGAACTGAGATATGGAACTGAGAGAGGGAACAGAGAGAGAGAACTGAGAACTGAGGGAGGGAACTGAGAGAGGGAACTGAGAGAGGGAACTGAGAGAGAGAACTGAGAACTGAGAGAGGGAACTGAGAGAGGGAACTGAGAGAGGGAACCGATAGAGGGAACTGAGAACTGAGAGAGGGAACTGAGCGAGGGAACTGAGAGAGGGAACTGAGAGAGAGAACTGAGTCCTGAGAGAGGGAACTGAGAGAGGGAACTGAGAGAGGGAACTGAGAGAGAGAACTGAGTCCTGCGAGAGGGAACTGAGACAGGGAACTGAGAGAGGGAACTGAGACAGGGAACTGAGAGAGGGAACTGAGAGAGAGAACTGAGTCCTGAGAGAGGGAACTGAGAGAGAGAACTCAGAGAGGGATCTGAGAGAGGGAACTCTGAGAGAAGGAACTGAGAGAGGGAACTGAGAGAGAGAACTGAGAGAGGGATCTGAGAGAGGGATCTGAGAGAGGGAACTGAGAGAAGGAACTGAGAGAGGGAACTGAGAGAGATAACTGAGAGAGAGAACTGAGTCCTGAGAGAGGGAACTGAGAGAGGGAACTGAGAGAGGGAACTGAAAGAGGGAACTGAGAGAGAGAACTGAGAGAGAGAACTGAGAGATGGATCTGAGAGAAGGAACTGAGAGAGGGAACTGAGAGAGAGAACTGAGATCAAGAACTGAGTCCTGAGAGAGGGAACTGAGAGAGGGAACTGAGAGAGGGAACTGAGAGAGGGAACTGAGAGAGAGAACTGAGAGAAAGAACTGAGAGAGGGATCCGAGAGAAGGAACTGAGAGAGGGAACTGAGAGAGAGAACTGAGAGAGGGAACTGAGAGAGAGAACTGTGTCCTGAGAGAGGGAACTGAGAGAGGGAACTCAGAGAGGGGACTGAGAGAGGGAACTGAGAGAGGGAACTGTGTCTTGAGAGAGGGGACTGAGAGAGGGAACTGAGAGAGGGAACTGTGTCTTGAGAGAGGGAACTGAGAGAGGGAACTGAGAGAGGGAACTGTGTCCTGAGAGAGGGAACTGAGAGAGGGAACTGTGTCTTGAGAGAGGGAACTGATAGAGGGAACTATGTCCTGAGAGAGGGAACTGTGTCCTGAGAGAGAGGATAGAGAGAGGGGAGGAAGAGGAGAGAGTATCAAGTTTCAAGTTTCTTTAATAGTTGTCATACAGAAGTACAGAATACTTTCATACAAAATGCTTCTTACTGTTACGCTCCAGAGACTGTGCTAGACAAGATAGTATCAAATAACATAGTATAGCATGTAATTTAGAAGAAGAAAATGAGGTCACAGTGTTCGGTATAGACATATGTACAATGTTCTGAGTTACCATATAATATACAATACTATGCAGTGTACTAATGTACAGTACTATATAGTGCAAAGCAGAAATGGGATGAGGTACAATTTAGGTACAATTTACAGTAAGGTGTACGAGTTGTAGTGCAATCCTTCATCAATAAATATAAAGTGTGGGGAGTGGGTGCTACAGTGTGTTTGTTTAAAGTGGGTGTGTGCTATAAAGTGTGTGGAGTGGGTGCTACAGTGTGTCTGTTTAAAGTGAGTGTGTGCTGTGTGGATGTGTGTGCTATGTGCGTTTGGTGGTTGTTGTTGTGTAGTGTTCATTGTTCGTTTAGCAGTCTGATGGCCTGGGGAGAGAAAGGGGAGGAATAGGAGAGAAGGCGGGAGGAAGGTAATATAGAAGAGATAGAGAGGAGAGGAAGAGGAGAGAGATGAGAGAGAGAGAGAGCGAGAGGAGAGCGAGAGGGGGGGAATAGGAGAGTACAGGGAGGAAGAGGAGAGAAGGGGGGAGGAAGGTAGAGAGAGGAGAGAGAGAGAGAGAGAGAGAGAGAGAGAGAGAGAGAGAGAGGAGAGAGAGAGAGAAGAGAGAGAGAGAGAGAGAGAGTAGACGAGAGAGAGAGAGAGAGAGAGAGAGAGAGAGAGATGGAGGAAGACGAGGAGGAGGAGAGATATGGGAGGAATAGGAGAGAGAGGAGAGATAGCGGATAAAGAGGAGAGAGAGGAGATATAGATGAGAGGAAGAGGAGAAGAGCAGAGAGAGAGATAGAGAGAGGGCGAGGAAGCGGAGAGATAGAGAGAGAGTGGAAAGAGAAGAGAGGAGAGGAAGAGGGGAGGAGAGAGAGAGGAAAGAGAGTGGGAGAAAGAGGATATGTAGAAGAGCGGAGAAGAGAAAGATATGACAAGAGAAAACCCAGAGTAGAGGAGGGAACTGAACATGCCAAAAGAAGACGTATAAAACACATTGGAAATCTTGGAAAACACTGCCTCTTTCAGTGCTCCATACTATTGTAACGGCCTTCAATGCAGTTCGATTATTCTTCCAACCTATAGCTTTAATTAATAACCAGTCATTTTGTAATTATTCTGCATTTCCAATTTCTTGTTTTCCTGTTTTATTCTTTATTATTAACTAGATCTTATTGTACAGATGACTTGTTTTTATCTTCATTTTATCTGTGTGTTATTCTCTCTCTTTTAGTTGTTTACTCGACGTCACTTTAAACGAGGGACACCTCAGTGTCCCTGGAGTCTAAATAAAGGTTGAATGAACATCAATAACAATTATATGGCATAATTTTATTTATAAGAATTAACTTATTGTCCTTTGCCATCACGTTTATATACAGCTTTTGTTTTGTATCACTGTCAAGTAATGAAAAGAAAAACACAATAAAGATAATTATGTTACAACATGTCCGATACTCCTGTCCTCCCGTGGAACACAACACAGCTGCGATGGAAACGACGGCCATCTTCCAACAAAAACACCAGACTACCATGTGACGCGTGCAGATCTCATCATCACAGCTCACACTACCATGTGACGCGTGCAGATCTCATCATCACAGCTCACACTACCATGTGACGCGTGCAGATCTCATCATCACAGCTCACACTACCATGTGACGCGTGCAGATCTCATCATCACAGCTCACACTACCATGTGGTGGAAAATATAGCCTTTGAGATGAGGAGCACTGTACAGTATATTGCCACTGAGGAGAGACCCCCGTCGGATCAGACTTTGTGATGTTGAGTGGATGTTTCAGCAGTTTTCAGACCACATGGGCCCCAGGGCCCCCCCGGTTCACAAAGCAAACGCACCCTGATTGATTAAGGTGAGACAGCACCCCCCTAATAGGCAAAACAAATATTTTAATAGATATCACTATGAAACTTTCCCAGTTTGTTATGTACATGACAACTACGAAAAAATTGTTTGCACGTTTTCTGAGATGTATGTATATATATTATATATATATATATTAGGCGTTACCTAATTAAATATGCGCTGATTACATATATCGCCAGGATAGACATCCAACATTGGATGATGCCAGATTCAAAATGTTTCTTTCATTATGTTGACACCATAACACAATGAACTTTTTACAGAAGGGATTGTGGCTTTGTCTTTTTATCATCCCATAAATCAGGAAATGCTGTCTACAGTCATGCAAAATGCACTATAAATCAGGCTATGATATATCAACAAACCCCTTTGTAAAATGATGCAGGGTATATATAGGAAGACATTTGGAAAGTACGGTGTGTGTAGGTGCTAGGAAATGGGACATTTCATTTCTTGCGTGTAAGAATTTCTTTTTTGGGAAAACGCCTCAAAGTTCTGTATTGTAATTACCCCTACAGTTCGGTCGGGGGCGCCTGCTCAGCGAGGGTAGGATCTGGAGAGAGGTAGTGCGACTTTCCACACGTTACACTCTCCCAGTGAGAATCTGCGCGGCCAGGCTGGCTGCCGGCTGGCTGCACATGCGTCGGAGGAAAGCATGTGACAGTCACCGGCCTCTCGGACCAACAGTAGGGGAAAGTGCGCAACACCAGGAAGGGTGGGATGGGAGAAAAATCGGAAAAAAGAAGGAGGGAAAAATTAAAATTAAAAAATTAAAAATAAAAATCATCATAATCAGTCAGTCATAATTGTGATCTATGGACACAATCAGACAAAATAAAGTAAAAATAAACAACTAATTGTGTGTTTTCGATATTTTATTGGCACTAGTTTGAAATAAGACATGGAAGCAAATATAACAAAATCTAAATCAATATCGTCGAAAAAAGCAAAAAGGCGATTTCGGGCGTACTGCCTCGCCTTAAGTCAATGCACTGAGCCAACGTGGATAACTGATGTGCGGTGGAAGCGCTTGAAATGGCAACATCACCAACATAGAAAGATGTTTAGTGACCAAGGGAGGAGAGGAGAGGAGAGGAGAGGAGAGGAGAGGAGAGAGGAGAGGAGAGGAGAGGAGAGGAGAGAGAGGAGAGGAGAGGAGAGGAGAGGAGAGGAGAGGAGAGGGAGAGGAGGAGAGGAAGAGAGGAGAGGAGAGGAGAGGAGAGGAGAGGAGAGGAGAGGAGAGGAGAGGAGAGGAGGGAGAAGAGAGGAGAGGAGAGGAGAGGAGAGGAGAGGAGAGGAGAGGAGAGGAGGGGAGAAGAGAAGAGAAGAGAGGAGAGAGAGGAGAGGAGAGGAGAAGAGAAGAGAAGAGAAGAGAGAGAAGAGAAGAGAAGAGAAGAGAAGAGAAGAGAAGAGAAGAGAAGAGAAGAGAAGAGAAGAGAAGAGAAGAGAAGAGAAGAGAGAGAGAGAGGAGAGGAGAGGAGAGGAGAGGAGAGGAGAGAGAGGAGAGGAGAGGAGAGGAGAGGAGAGGAGAGGAAGAGAGGAGATGGAGGAGATGGAGGAGATGGAGGAGATGGAAGAGAGGAGAGGAGATGGAGGAGATGGAGGAGATGGAAGAGAGGAGAGGAGAGGAGAGGAGGAGATGAGAGGAAGAGAGGAGAGGTGTTGCAACTATTATATAGATAAAATACATTTTCATTTCAGACTCATAAAGTAAAATATAATACACACACATAGTTAATTGGTGATAACGTTTTGTTTTATTTGTTTCATTTACTTTAATGACAATGAAAGTGCAATGCTTGTTCGCCAACAAAATGAACACATTAGTCTTTCAGCACCACGCAAGAGTGGACAGCTCCTGCCAACGCAGTGTCTAAACACTGCAGCCGTGCTGGATTGCATTGATTGTTGTATTGGAAACAGCTGCGATATATGTGGTGTGCTCGTTGAGCACACAGAATGTAAAAAGACTTTGAACTGAACTGAACTGAACTGAACGAAAACGAACTGAACTAGAAATTGTAACTAATAGAAAAATAAAAGAAATTAAGATTTGATTCAAAAGAAAAGCAACGACTGGACATTCCTGTTTTCATCTTTGTAACAAAAGCTGGTGCCGAAACCAGGGAAGAACAAGGAAAAGAAGTGCTTTGAAGACAAAGAAGGATCAGGGAATGTACAGACATGCCTACAGCAGCGATGTCCAAGACACAACTAAAGAAACTACTTCTGAAAAGAGGGGTTGTAAGGACTGCGATAACAAAATTAATCAATGTGATAGATGAGAAGACAAGAGTGTCATTAGAAGATGTGGACGCGGATTATGAAGAAATATTGGACATGCTTGTTGTTACGAAGGATCAGATTAAACCGAATATATATATTTATTGATTGATATATATTGCATAATATTTGTATATCGTTTGATATCCCTTGTATATTCCTTGTACATATACACGGAATATCCCTTTAGCCTAGTACAGACCATAATATTTCATTCTCCTATTGGACAGCGGTCCACAGGCGCCATTGCCATACCTCCAAGGTCTGGTTCAAAGTCACCGCCGGGGACTTGCCTGGACATGAACGGTTCTGCGCAAGGATATGAGACAGGAATAAAGCTGGTACTAGTTTGTTCACCTAACGTATAAATACGGCGCAGGTGAATACAGAAGCACTTAGTCTAGAAGAGTTACCCAATAAGTTGAAGCCTCACCCACGATACAACGTGTGGTGAAGTATGGCCTGTTTGGCCCCAAATAGAGCATTGAGACCGCGTGCGAATTAATAACTGAAGTATCAGAGTTTAACACTGTACCGTCGAGTTCGACCTATTCTATTAAGTCAGTAATAGTCTATTTATGTATAGTGTATCGTGCGGCTACCGTTCTACAGTGACCAGCATCACCAACGTTTCCTCGTACCAGCTAGAGTGCTTATCCAGGCTGGGCTGCTTACCCTGGCGCTTTCACCCGAGGAGCCCTAGACGAGGACCGTGTGGATCATGTACACTGGATAACCTACCGACGACTGCATAGCCCTTTTCGGCTGGATTATATTTGCTTTTGGTCCTGTAATTGATGGAGCGGAGAATCGCAGACACCCACAATTGTGTGGGATTTACCCTGTGAGGAGCCACGTCGAGTCCGCCTCTCAGAAGCCTGAGGCCGGCTAGCTTTCTTCCATGCGGAGCTGCATGCTACGGAGAACAGCTGTATTCGTCTGCGGATCAAGATCTTACTGCACCGTCTCCTGTACTTGGAGTCTCTTTATCATCGTTGACCCAGACTCTACTACTGACAAATCCTCTCCCCTTGCTGGCTTACGACCGGAGGGACCCTACCAGTATCTCCCGCTATATTACTAGTGTACCATAGATATAATTCCTAAGATTCAGGTTGTATTATTATCTCCTGCGTAATATGAGAATGGACATACGTTATTGATTTGCCTACGCACATTCCTTTGCCTTATAAGCGCATCCAAAGTAAAGTATATTATGTACTATCATTGCTGCTAATAAATACTTAAATCCAGTTTTGTGTGGAACCGAGTCATTGTGGGAAGTGTTCATCATTAGATACCTGTGTACTGTATGGCCAGTAGTAATGTACATAAGACGGTAGTGGTTTAATGATACCATACTTATCAATACAGTCAGGGAATTGTACCCCTCAGTTACAATTGGTCCTTCGAGCCGGAGGGTAACTAGCGTAATATTAATATAGTGGTATTAATATTGACATGGCCAATGATGAACACTCCACAAAACGGTTCTCCTAAAATAGATCGCCCGCAGCGTAGACGGCAGTCACCTCAGTACTTAGAGGATTACGTTGCCAGTATACTACCTAGCTTTCTACAGACGGTAAACGCGGAAAAAGTAGATAGTAAAATTATGTCCGACCCTACCGACCAGGCTACCCCGCCAGTAGAGACCCTAGTGGGTTCTAACGTAACTGACCAAGCTCACGGTGGGGACCAGGAGGGACCTGACATGACTTTACCCCCCGCCAAGACCGAAGAAGTAGTCCCCGGAGAGCTCCAGGATAAAGAAAGCCCTCCAGGGATGGAACTCGACCCACCACAAGAAGGGACGAGCACCCAAGAGATGGATCTCCTTGATACGCCACAGGAGAACGGATCTCCAACGAGTACTACCAGGAGCGGATCACCTCAACCAGCGTCTTCCCCCAGCGAGGCGGACAAGATGCTGGCGCAGGCCTTCCTCGCCAGCCTGGCAGCCTCAACCGAGCGCGATCGACTCCAAGCACAGACGCTTAGTGAGCGCGAACATTCTTCCATGGAAAGAGAACGCCTTCAAGCGCAGCAACGGAGTGACGAAGACCGTATACGTCTAGAGATTAGACGCCTCCAGACGGAAGAGAATATGGGAAGAGACCGCGCCGAAGCCCAGCGCGCCGCCGCCGGTGCCCAAAGAGAAGCAGAGCGCGACCTCGCTCTCACCAAGCGCGAAGCCGAGCGCGACCGATTACAAGCGCAGATAATGGAGCAGCTGATTACCAGGGCAACCCCCCCTCCCTCCGCACGGGGCTCCAGGGCCTCGTCACGACAAGGGTCAAGGGCACCCTCCCCTACCCGATCAAGCGACCCTGAGCCCGACCACCAGAGAGAGCCTATACCCCTCTCCGAGCCCCTTCCCCGACCGGTCCAAGCGAGACCCAGCTACAGGGAAGAACCGGTCTATACCGCGGAGAGGCTAAATAGACGACTACAGGATCTAGATGACCTGCCAGAGGAAGAAGAAGAGGGAGAGGAGGAGAGTCAAGCCCAACAGCATCACAGTACTCCACAGGACCAGGAGGTCCAGTACAGCCCAGACTTTACCCCCGCGGCTCTGCGCTACAGACCCCCGACTCAATTCACGGGTGAGCTTGACGCATGACCAGCCCCGAGGAACAGCACCTGGGTACGCGGGCCTTGGTACCCAGCAGGTACCAGCCCACCACGACACGTAAGAGGAGACTCGCCTAGGAGGCCTCTCCTCCAACGCTCACCGATGTGCCAGCCATCCATGGCATCGTACCTTGGCACACCGACGTTCCCGGACTTCACACACGAGAACAGAGCACAGTACACAGAGCTACGAATGTGCTTAGAGACAATGATGTCCGATGTAGCTGATGAACCGTACAAATATGCTATCCTACTCAAGCACCTCAAGGTGCCCCGAGCGCACAATATAGCGCTGGCATATTCCACCTCTACTACCCCATACACCGCGGCTCTAGCAGCACTCGACCAAAGATATGGACGCATATGGGACTACGTAATACAAGAGATAAGGAATATTGACCGCCTACCCCCAGCCACAGACAATCGCTCACTAGATGACCTGTCTATCAAGGTACAATCCCTGGTAGGGATGCTGGGGGCGCAAAAGGAAAAGGGTATGTACGAACTACACGCAAACTCTAATGTCGAGAGGATTTTAGAGAAGCTTCCGCCCGCCCGACAAGAGCGCTTCAGGCGGCAAAGAGACCACCGTGATCCTAACGGTCCCGAGCCATCCCTCCTAGACCTAGCCGACTTCCTGGCGAGAGAAGTCAACAGCCTACGGTTGGATACGTTCGTGCGGAGCACACCAAGCTCCAGAGAGGGACCTAGGAGAGCAAACGATGGCCGCAGATTGGTGACCGTCATGCACCAAGCAGAATCAGTACCGAGCAACAAGAACCACAGTACCCCCTCGATGAAAGAGAAGTGGAAGATGGTGTGCCCGTACTGCGAAAAGGAACACTGGCTGTCACACTGTGACACGTTCAAGAAGATGACCGCCGACGAGGTGAGTCAATGGATAAAGTCCAACCGACGCTGTTACCGATGTGCGCGCAGTCACATGGCAGCCGATTGCCGCTTAAAGAAGAGGTGTAGTCGGTGTGACGGAGCCCACTTGGATGTCCTACATGACAGTAACAGAAGAAAGCCTGCACCCTCAAGCAGCACAAAGGCAAGTGTTATGTACATTGACCCTGCCAGCAGCGGGGGAGCCCGGGTGCTCTTGAAGGTGGTCCGTGTAACATTGAGTTACCAAGATAAGGTCATGGACACCTACGCCGTCCTTGACGACGGGTCGGAGGAGACCCTTCTCCTCGCGTCCGCTGCGGCCCAGCTGGGGCTGCGAGGGAGCGAAGAAACGATGACGATTCGGACAATAAGAAGAGACCTAAAGACGATAAAGGGCGAGAATGTCTCCTTCACTATCGCAGCAAGCGGGCAGCCAGAGAGACGGTATAGGATCACTAACGCTTTCACCAGCCAAGATATAGGCCTGTCGCAGTACACCTACCCCATCGCCAAGCTGATGGATAAATATGTGCACCTGCGTCAACTACCTATACCGCTCATAGACGGTGTCACCCCGACCCTGCTGATAGGCTCCGACCATGCACACCTCATCGTCCCGATGGACCGGGTCCACACAGGGCCCAGAGGCTGTCCTGCAGCAGTCGAGACCCGCCTAGGATGGACACTACAAGGCCCCCTCGCTAGGTCTCCTAACCGAACAACAGCCACTAGCTGCCTCCACTCCAGAGTGACAGAAGAAGACACCACCCTCCTACAGCATGTCGAGAGGCTATGGACACTAGAGACAATGCCCTTTAAGAACGAAAAGAAAGACATTCGTTCCAAGGAAGACATTTATGCTATAGCCCTCCTCGAGCGGGGGACAAAGAGAGTCAAAGTCAACGGAGTGATGAGATACGCAACTCCACTCCTGAGGCGAGAGGGTATGCCTACCTTCCACGCCCCAAAAGAAGCGACGGAGCGGTATCTATTGAACACAGAGCGGCGCCTAGCCAGAGACCCCGCTCAAGAGACTGTGTACCGCGCTGAGATTGACAAGCTAATCACAGCGGGACACATAAAGAAAATTGACATTAAAGAGGCCGATCAGACGACCGAATCATGGTACGTGCCGCACCACAAAGTCCACCACAACGGCAAGGATCGTATTGTGTTTAACTGCAGCTACCAGATCGGATCACAAAATCTGAATAAAGAGCTCTTGCCCGGCCCAACACTCGGCCCCTCTCTACTAGGCGTGTTACTACGTTTCCGCCAAGACAAGGTGGCCATCAGCGGCGACATCAAAGGGATGTTCCTGCAGGTGCGACTAGTGGAGGAGGACAAGCCCCTGCTGCGGTTCCTATGGAGAGAGAGGATCGGGGACGAGCAACCAGCCATCTATCAATGGGAAGTCCTCCCTTTCGGAACCACATGCAGCCCATGCTGTGCTACGTTTGCACTGCAAAAACACGTCGCAGAGGACCCAGCAGCTGATGAAGAGGTCTGACAAAGTGTATGAAATAGTTTCTACGTGGACAACTGTGTGCAAAGCATCTCGACGCCAGAAGAAGCCGAGGCCCTCCTACTCAAGCTCCGCGCCTCCCTGATCAAAGGCGGCTTTGATCTCCGGCAGTGGGCCAGCAGCGACCCTCAAGTATTGCGCAGCCTCTCCCCAGAGGACAAGGCAGCAAGCAGCGAGACCTGGATGGCGACCATCCCAGGAGAAGCCCAAGAAATGACATTAGGACTAGTCTGGCGCTTCAAAACAGACTCGCTCCATTATAAACACACACCCCTGACCAAGGAGCAGGGAAGGTCGACTGCACTACCGACCACAAGACGGAGTGTATACAGAACACTCGCCAGACAATATGACCCGTTGGGATGTATTCTACCTTACACCACCAGGGCAAAGATGATTGTAAGAGCGTTATGGGACAAGGACCAGGGCTGGGACGACCCCATACCCGAACCCCTTGCCTCCACATGGAGAGAGTGGGAGACAGAACTCAGCTCACTCCCAGGTGTCAACATACGCCGCAGCTACTTCCCACCCACAGTGAGGCCGGAGACGTGCCAGATGGACCTGCACGTCTTCAGCGACGCCTCCGAAGTAGCCTACGGTTCGGTGGCCTACTTGCGTGCCCGAGAGGAGGGAGGAGAAATACATACTGCTTTCATCCTGGCTCGCTCAAGAATAGCCCCCCGCAAGCAACAATCTATCCCGCGTCTAGAGCTCTGCGCAGCCCTAGCAGGAGCGCAACTCGCCACGTTAATCCAACGTGAACTCACCATCCCGGTGCAAAGAACAATCTTGTGGTCAGACTCCACGACCGTACTCACATGGATCCAGTCTGATTCGTGTAGATACAAGGTCTTCGTGGGAGTCAGAATCACAGAGATCCAAGATTTAACAGAAGCAGCAAGCTGGAGGTATGTGGACACAAAACACAACCCAGCTGACGTCATCACCCGGGGAATGTCCTTGGATGACCTCACCCGTCACAATCTATATAGTGACGGGCCCGAGTTCCTCAAGCTCCCGGAAGAAGAGTGGCCTACACCCACCCCACGGGAGGCGAGTGAAGAGGAGGCAGAGAACAAGAAATCTATGTTCTGTGGGTTGACACACACACTCGTCCCCACAGACCCCAACATAGACGACTGCCTCACCCTTGAGAGTGCGCAGCTAAAGACATTCCTGTGGCACCACCCAGAGGTTCAGCCCACTACTGACATTACTGCAGCTAACTACGAAGAAGCAGAACTTCTTCTGCTTCAGCGAGCCCAGAGAGACTTGTTCCCCGACGAGCTAGACTGTCTACAGGGAACGAAGCCCGTCCCGTCAGACAGCAGATTGCTCCACCTAGCCCCCGAGAGCGACGCCCATAATCTCATCAGAGTGGGTGGTCGTCTGAGGAGAGCTCCAGACTTACCGGATGACGTCAAGTACCCGATAGTCTTAAACAGCCGACACAAGGTCACAGAGCTTATCATAAAGAAATACGACGAGGACGTGCATCACGCCGGGGCAGAGAGAGTCTTCGCGGAGATCAGACGTTGTTATTGGATACTGCAAGGGAGAGAAGCAGTACGACGTTTCCAGCGGACTTGTCTAGACTGTCGTAAATGGCGAGCACAGCCCAGTATACCCCGGATGGCTGACCTACCCCCCTGTCGCCTCCGACTCGGCGACAAGCCTTTTCACTCCACCGGTATGGACTGTTTCGGCCCGCTGTATGTAAAGAGAGGAAGAGGGATCGAGAAGCGGTGGGGTATTGTATTCAAATGCATGACCACCCGAGCGATACACATAGAACTCCTTCCAACCATGAGCACAGACTCATTCCTTATGGCTTTCCGAAGATTCACATCGCGGAAAGGGAAACCGTCTATATTATTGTCTGATCACGGGACAAACTTCAAAGGCGGAGAAAGAGAGCTGAGAGAGAGCTTCCAAGCTATGGGCCCAGAACTTAAGACCCACCTCGCTCCATACCAGATTGATTTCCAGTTTAATCCCCCGAATGCACCTCACTTCGGTGGAACTTGGGAATGAGAAGTACGTTCAATAAAGACAGCCCTGTACGCCGTGCTTGGGGCCCAGACCGTGGCGGAAGAAGTCCTAACGACAGTCCTCACGGAGATCGAGGGAGTATTGAACTCAAAGCCCCTCGGTTACGTCTCAAGTGATGTAGCAGATGTCGACCCAGTCACCCCCAACACTCTCTTGATGGGGCGGCTGGACCCCGCGCTACCACAGACAGTGTACAGGCCTGAAGAAGCGAACGGCCGAAGAATGTGGAGGTACAGTCAAGTATTGGCTGACAAGTTTTGGAACAGTTTCCTACTCCACTATCTACCGTCTCTACAGACCCGCCAGAAATGGGTGAAAGAGAGAGACAATTTGACAGAAGGAACAGTCGTCATGATTATCGACCAGTCACTACCCCGAGCTATGTGGCCGGCCGGCCCGTAAGCAAAGTGATTACCGGTGCCGACGGAAAGGTCAGAGCGGCAGAAGTGCTCGTCCAAGGGCGGATCTACACCCGACCCGTGGCGAGGCTAATAGAGTTGCCAAGGCTCCCCGACACTATTGATGACGACCATGACCCCCTGACTTTGTGAACTGCCCTACCCTCCCAACAGACATTGAGTAGTGGACAGTGCGGTTAATCTGTCTCTGCTTATCTAATTAGGTGGGACTAATTAGGAGGCGGCTGTTACGAAGGATCAGATTAAACCGAATATATATATTTATTGATTGATATATATTGCATAATATTTGTATATCGTTTGATATCCCTTGTATATTCCTTGTACATATACACGGAATATCCCTTTAGCCTAGTACAGACCATAATATTTCATTCTCCTATTGGACAGCGGTCCACAGGCGCCATTGCCATACCTCCAAGGTCTGGTTCAAAGTCACCGCCGGGGACTTACATTTACATTTACATTTAGTCATTTAGCTGACGCTTTTATCCAAAGCGACTTACAAGTTCTGTACGACAAGCCATCAGGAAGAGCACAACTCTATCAGCTGAGTAACAATGTTCATCAAAGTGTTGAGTGCTACAGTGTAGGTTAGTTTATTAGGACAAGTGCATGACAGTATGGTTAGTTAGGGTTAGATTTTATTTTTTTTTTTTTCTTTGCCTGGACATGAACGGTTCTGTGCAAGGATATGAGACAGGAATAAAGCTGGTACTAGTTTGTTCACCTAACGTATAAATACGGCGCAGGTGAATACAGAAGCACTTAGTCTAGAAGAGTTACCCAATAAGTTGAAGCCTCACCCACGATACAACGTGTGGTGAAGTATGGCCTGTTTGGCCCCAAATAGAGCATTGAGACCGCGTGCGAATTAATAACTGAAGTATCAGAGTTTAACACTGTACCGTCGAGTTCGACCTATTCTATTAAGTCAGTAATAGTCTATTTGTGTATAGTGTATCGTGCGGCTACCGTTCTACAGTGACCAGCATCACCAACGTTTCCTCGTACCAGCTAGAGTGCTTATCCAGGCTGGGCTGCTTACCCTGGCGCTTTCACCCGAGGAGCCCTAGACGAGGACCGTGTGGATCATGTACACTGGATAACCTACCGACGACTGCATAGCCCTTTTCGGCTGGATTATATTTGCTTTTGGTCCTGTAATTGATGGAGCGGAGAATCGCCGACACCCACAATTGTGTGGGATTTACCCTGTGAGGAGCCACGTCGAGTCCGCCTCTCAGAAGCCTGAGGCCGGCTAGCTTTCTTCCATGCGGAGCTGCATGCTACGGAGAACAGCTGTATTCGTCTGCGGATCAAGATCTTACTGCACCGTCTCCTGTACTTGGAGTCTCTTTATCATCGTTGACCCAGACTCTACTACCGACAAATCCTCTCCCCTTGCTGGCTTACGACCGGAGGGACCCTACCAGTATCTCCCGCTATATTACTAGTGTACCATAGATATAATTCCTAAGATTCAGGTTGTATTATTATCTCCTGCGTAATATGAGAATGGACATACGTTATTGATTTGCCTACGCACATTCCTTTGCCTTGTAAGCACATCCAAAGTAAAGTATATTATGTACTATCATTGCTGCTAATAAATACTTAAATCCAGTTTTGTGTGGAACCGAGTCATTGTGGGAAGTGTTCATCATTAGATACCTGTGTACTGTATGGCCAGTAGTAATGTGCATAAGACGGTAGTGGTTTAATGATACCATACTTATCAATACAGTCAGGGAATTGTACCCCTCAGTTACACTTGTGGAAAAAGAAATTGCATTGAAAGCCTTGAACACAGAAATTGAAGACGGAATTGAGGAAGAGGATTTTGAAGATGAACTTGAGGGTGTGCAACGATATGAAGAGGAGATATGTGTGCATAAAACCAAATTGAAAAAGGCTATGAGAAGAAAAGAAGATGACCGTTCATCAGTGGGCTCCAACAAGGGATATGGTTTTGCAGTCAAACTCCCGAGACTGATCATTGACAAATTTAATGGATAAATTAGCCTATGGCAAACATTCTGGAGCCAGTACGACATGGCAGTTCATAGAAACCCAGACCTCAGCAAGGCTGACAAGTTTAATTATCTAAAGTCCTATCTCACGGGAAGGGCTGCAAACGCAATCACGGGTCTCGCATTAACCAATGAAAATGATGATGCTGCGATTAAAATGTTGGAAAACAGATTTGGCCGAAAGGATCTTTTAATCAATGCCCATATGAATAAGTTATTAAACTTGACCCCGGTTAAACGTGCAAACGACACAGTCGCCCTACGAAAACTATATGATGAGATCGCTTCAAGTCGTCTCTGAAATGTATGGTAGCTTACTCTGCCCTATCCTAATGAAAATGGTGCCAGAGAGCATAATGCTCGCGTTCAGCCCCCAAAGAGAGGAAGACGACATGTTGGAAGTAGATGGCTTAATGAAATTCCTGAAAAGAGAAGTTGAAAGCCGAGAAAGAACGGCAAACTTGATTGATCTGAACCCACAAATTGACAAACCAAATTATGAGCAAAGACATAGGCCTACCGCAGCCTATAGAGCGTCTACCGCTGCATTATACGGGAGCGCCACAGAACTGCATATTTTGCAACAAAGCCAACCATATATCCAAACACTGCACGGAAAATACAGTCGAACAAAGAAGAGAATTCCTTAAAAGACAAGGACGTTGTTTTGTGTGTTTGGGGACAGGACATATGGCCAGAACTTGTAAGGCGCAGGTTTCATGCGAGAAGTGTGGCCGGCGACACCACAAAGTAGTATGCGCTCAGCCCCACGATATGCGCCCTTATGAACAAGACAGCGCGTAGCGCAACAACCTACAAACCTACAAACTGATACTACCGTCGGATATAATTCGGGCAATAATAGCAATGTTGTTTTACTTTACAACTGCCTGTTGGACGGTGGGAGTCAACGTAGCTTTATAAGAACAGAATTGTCACGCAAACTAAATCTACCGGTAATAGGCTCCGAGGTAATACAATTACACACGTTTGGCAGCCTACAACCAAAACGAGTGCATTGCAATAAAGTACGGGCAAAATTATCCGATGTAAGAAATGGCCAAACAATCGAAATTAAATTACTGGAATCACCACAAGTGTGCACGTCACTAATGAGTGTACCCGGAGAGCCATTACGCACGGAAATGGAAGGAAAAGGAATGCTGTTGGCCGACGTAAAGGTCCACAGAATGGAAAAGAGGAAAAGACGTGGAAATATTAATCGGATCCGACTACTATTGGAAGGTGGTCTCTGGGAAGATTGAAAGACTACAAGATGGACTAGTGGCAGCCGAGAGCAGCTTCGGATGGCTCATTCAAGGCATGGTAACTACAATGCACGTCAGCACCATAAACAACGTTGGAGTGATGCATGTCAATGTAGATAATAAAACACTGTCTGAACAGTTGCGTTTATTTTGGGAGCTAGAATCCCTGGGAATCAACCCTGAACTAGAAACTAAGTTGAGCGCCAATGATGAAATTGCCCTGAAACAATTCAAAGAAACCATTACGCACAACGGAGAACGTTATGAAGTGCAACTACCATGGCGCACAGATACTTTGAAACTGTCATCCAACTACAGAATTGCAGAGAACAGGTTTCAACGTCTGATGAGAAGATTCAAACATGATGGTAAACTCTTCACAAGATACAATGAGGTGATCAATGACTACTTGGAGAAGAAAATCATTGAACCAGTCAAAACCAATACTATCGGTAACCCATTGTACAACATGCCACATCATGCTATTGTGAAGGAGGAACGCGCAACGACAAAAGTCAGGATTGTATTCGATGCGTCGTCACATGATGGAAATAGTGACTCACTTAATGACTGTCTATTAACTGGGCCCAACTTGAACCCTGATTTATTGAGTGTTCTATTGAAATTCAGACAACACAAAATTGCTTTCATGTCGGACATTGAAAAGGCCTTCCTACAAATCTCAATAAACCCGACAGATCGAGACGCATTGAGATTCCTGTGGACAGACAAGACACCTCATACAGAGAATGAAAACGAACATAATGAATGCATAATGAGGATGACAAGGGTTCCATTTGGCGCGACTGCCAGCCCATTCCTGCTGTCAGCAACTATCAGACATCATCTGGAGGGATTGGAGTCAACATACCCCTCTACGGTAAAAGCATTAAGAGAAACTCTTTATGTGGATGATTTCATAAAGGGAACGGATATTCACAAGCACTGGAAAATTAAAGATCTAAACCCATTCTTGGATAATGGAGTAATGCGAGTTGGAGGTAGATTGCAAAAATCAAGCCTCAGATATGGACAAAAGCACCCGTTTATTCTACCCACGCATGACGTATTTACAGAACTGGAAATAAAACACGCGCATGAAGAGGTAATGCATAATGGACTTCAGAACACCTTAACACAGCTACGTGAACGTTTCTGGATCCTAAGAGGACGACAAGCAACTAAACGGATTCTAAACCGATGTCTCATTTGCAAAAGGTTTACAACCAAGGCCAGTCAAGAAATAACAGCACCTTTACCTACGGACAGGACAACTGAAGCTGCCCCATTTGAAGTGACTGGAGTTGACTTTGCAGGGCCGTTGTACGTCAAACCTAACCACAAAAAGGCCTACATTGCTTTATTCACATGCGCAGTAACCAGAGCTGTTCACTTAGAATTAGTGTCAGACTTGACGACACCTAACTTTCTTTTGGCCTTCAGAAGGTTTATTGCAAGAAGAGGCATTTGCTCAACAATTTATTCAGACAATGCACAGACATTTAAAAGGGCATCACAGGACTTCAACGAAATATGGAAGTCAATGAAATCCAACCAAGTGAAGGACTTCTTTGCAGAAAAACTGATAAACTGGAGGTTTATTGTGGAAAGAGCTGCATGGTGGGGCGGTATATGGGAGCGTATGGTGCGTTCAGTCAAGACCAGCCTCAAAATAATTGTGGGAAAGGCATTTCTGAGCTTCGAGGAACTGCAGACCTTTCTGACTGAAGTGGAGGCTGTGATAAATTCAAGACCGCTCACTTATGTGGACCACGAAAGCGAGGTGGCACCTCTAACCCCAGCTCACTTCCTGGTAGGAAACCGACTGACGACACTACCACCACAGACTGTAAAAGAGTCAAACATACAACAAGGAACTCGAAAGGACATGAACAAGAGATGGCGATACAGAGAACGTCTCGTCAATGGATACTGGAATTGGTGGATAAGTGAATACCTGATGGAATTGAGATCTGCTCACGCATCCTCACAAGAAAACAACACCATTGAAGGAAGGTGATGTGGTACTAGTGAACGAACACATGTTGCCAAGACAACTCTGGAGAATGGGTAGGATACATGAAGTATTCCCAGGTCGTGATGGAAAAACAAGAAGTTGCTCAATACAGTTACCAGGAAGAAAAATAATCAGACCGGCCAATACAGTTATTGTATAACCTTGAGATTAATTGATGAACAGTGTTCATCGGCCGGAGTTTGTTGCAACTATTATATAGATAAAATACATTTTCATTTCAGACTCATAAAGTAAAATATAATACACAGATAGTTAATTGGTGATAACGTTTTGTTTTATTTGTTTCATTTACTTTAATGACAATGAAAGTGCAATGCTTGTTCGCCAACAAAATTAACACATTTGTCTTTCAGCACCACACAAGAGTGACAGCTCCTGCCAATGCAGTGTCTAAACACTGCAGCCGTGCTAGATTGCATTGATTGTTGTATTGGAAACAGCCGCGATATATGTGGTGTGCTCGTTGAGCACACAGAATGTAAAAAGACTTTGAACTGAACTGAACTGAACGAAACCGAACTGAACTGAACTAGAAATTGTAACTAATAGAAAAATAAAAGAAATTAAGATTTGATTCAAAAGAAAAGCAACGACTGGACATTCCTGTTTTCATCTTTGTAACAAGAGGAGAGGAGAGGAGAGGAGAGGAGAGGAGAGGAGGGAGAGGAGAGGAGAGGAGAGGAGAGGAGAGGAGAGGAGAGGAGAGGAGAGGAGAGAGGGAGGAGAGGAGAGGAGAGGAGAGGAGAGGAGAGGAGAGGAAGAGAGGAGAGGAGAGGAGGAGAGGAGAGGGAGAGGAGAGGAGAGGAGAGAGAGGAGAGGAGAGAGAGGAGAGGAGAGGAAGGAGAGGAGAGGAGAGGAGAGGAGAGGAGAGGAGAGGAGAGGAGAGGAGAGGAGAGGAGGAAAGGAAGAGAGGAGAGGAAGAGAGGAGAGGAGAGGTGTGTGTGTGTGTGTGCTGTTGGCGGGAAGGCAGACAGACAGACAGACAGACAGACAGACAGACAGACAGACAGACAGACAGACAGACAGACAGACAGACAGACAGACAGACAGACAGACAGACAGACAGACAGACAGACAGACAGACAGACAGACAGACAGACAGACAGACAGACAGACAGACAGTCTAAACACTGCAGCCGTGCTGGATTGCATTGATTGTTGTATTGGAAACAGCCGCGATAGCACACATAATGGTAAAAATACTTTGAACTGAACTGAACTGAACGAAAACGAACTGAACTGAACTAGAAATTGTATCTAATAGAAAAATAAAAGAAATTAAGATTTGATTC